>NC_056744.1:354900449-354902949 GCF_019279795.1 Protopterus annectens
TACAAAAACTTGGAGCATGACAACTTCTATCTGGAAAGGTGTTTAGAGCTGGATATAGTCCCACAGGGTCTCGGGTGTAACAAATTTCCTAACAGGACTACTCCAAACTCTCAGCTTCACAAAGAACTGGTCAAAATATATAATGACTCTGGGCTAGCAGCTATCAAAGCACTCATCCAAAGTAATACTGAGAGTATGGCCACCTACAAGTCTCAAATAGATGATCTGCAAACACGCATCCTGCAGGATCCCACATTTATTGACTTTGCGGAAATGTGGGACAATGTACCGCACAAAATTACTAGGCATGTGGTGACACAGATTGAACGCAAGAAAGGCAAACTGCTTAGGGACATTAAACAATATGAGGAAGGAAAAGCATACCCGATCAGGCCCACACGCTCCTTACACACACGGAGAAGGCCAGACAGATATCCCACAACCAATCCGTTGTCCACAACCGAACTAAGGCCTACGGCAGAATTACAAGAACCCACAAATGGACCCAACACACCAGAGGTGGATATACTCCTCATCACATCCAGCCCACTAGCAGGGAGTAGTTCCCAGATGATGGGACATACTTCTCCTAGGGGACAGCCACGACCAGAAATGCCTCTCCAGAATCAGCCAACACGGAGAGATCCAGACACCAGTGAACATGACCACTACGACAACGAGGACAACAATACAAACCGCAGGACACTGGACAGTGCGATCAATCAAGGAAGGGTTTATCAGACCCCACCAACCAACGACCAGTCTTCCAACAACAACACAAGTGGCAACAACAATGTTTTTTTTATCTTTAACAGGACTCGCAACCAGAACCAGGACTTATACCAGGTTCAGACCTGGGGGTAATGAACGAAGCTGGAACCACAACACCAACAATATTGAGGGAAGGAGGGGGAACAACAATCGCAGGAGAAGGAGCGGGAATGGGATACAGTGCTAGTATTACTGGGATGGACCACCCTGATCACCCTCCCCATTCACTGATACCAGCACCTGATAGCACTGACTTCAGGTCTCCAGCAGGGGTAGGTGACATCTTTAACCTCACCACACGAGTTTTCTCGGAAAGCCATCATAAGGTACTGAAGAAAGGCTTTTCTTTCATCCCGGTGCAGAGAGCCAACACGGCAGATGTTATCCTGGACCTCAAGTGCTACCTGAGAAAGTTACAACTAAAATTAGATAAACAACAATATGAAGAGGAAGAAGATGAGGAAAGCTAGGAAGATAACAGACCCCTTACCATGAAGAGCCTGTACACTCCTGCACTCTCCAACACACTGAGCCTCTTTGCGAGTACCTGCGAAAGGGATATCAGGAAACTCCTTTCTGATAAGCCCTCGGCAAAGTGGCACAACCTGAACAGGGAAGAAAGGCAGGCTTGGAAGGAACTGAGTCGGGACAAATCCCTACGGATCATGAAGGCTGACAAGGGATCCGGGATAGTAGTGATGGAGCAGGAGAGATATATCCAAACACTTGAAGCATCCCTCATGAATAACCAGTTCTACAAAAAGGTCAACATCAACCAGGTACAACAAAACTTTAAACAAATTGACAACCTACTGCTGGAACTGTACCTCAGGGATGAGATCTCTCAAGACGAAAAAGACTTCATTGCAGGTCATGACACCCAGCCTTGGGAAATTTTTTGGAATCCCCAAGGTTCACAAGAACCCTGAAAATCCACCTTTCCGCCATGTGGTATCGAACCGAAGAACAAAAACAGAAAAGATTTCTCAATACATGGACCACATCCTTAACCCTATTGTACAGAACAGCAAATACTACACCAAGGACTCCTGGGCTTTTCTAAATGACATCTTCAAACTAAGGCTGGATGGAGGGGAATATTTACTGGTCACCCTAGATGTAGAAGCACTCTACACAAACATCCCCCATGCCAAAGGACTGACCCTCACCAGACAGTACCTGAACAGACACTCCAACCTAAGCGGGACTAAGATTAATACTGTATGCAGGTTAACAGAAGCAGTATTAAGAAAAAACTTCCTTCAATTCAGCGGGAAGATTTACCACCAACAGAAGGGGGTAGCCATGGGGTCCAAAATGGCCCCAGCATATGCAAACTTAGTCCTCAGTGCCTGGGAAATGGATAAGGTTGAATCACTGCCCGGGTTCAACAACACCATAATGTACAGGCGTTATATTGATGACATCTTTTTTGTCTGGAAGGGGGACAGACTTTCTCTGAGCAATTTTCTGGAAACCCTTTTCCAGAGTCTGGACTTCCTGACCCTCACAGTAGGACATATCGGAACCACCACTCAATTCCTGGATATCCACCTCACTATAGACCCAGAAAGTGGACAGTTTGACTCCAACATCTACCGCAAGCCCACTTTCCGGAATAACTATCTAGAGTTCAGCAGCCAGCATCCCCATTTCATGAAAAAGAATATTGTAAAAGGACAATTCATCCGGTTATCCAGACTCATTTTTAGGGACGAGGTTTTCATCG
>NC_056744.1:354915449-354917949 GCF_019279795.1 Protopterus annectens
AAGTGAAAGTATTAGAAAAAGGACTTAGTTTTATTCCTTCAACTAAAAGTGATATAACTCAAACAATTACTGATCTAAAATTATTCACTAGGAATATACAATTAAAAGTAGATTATGGAATGAATAAACAATTTAAGTATGACTTTAAAAAACCTAGCACATTTGTTCCGAATTTACATCCACTTATAGATGCCTTTACTAAATTGGTTGAAGAGGAATTATATACACATGAAAGAAAGAATTCCAATAGAAAATAGTATGGGAACTTGACTTCCAAACAACGTGTAGCACTCAAGAAATTAGAGAATGATCCAAACATCATGCTTAGACCTGCTGACAAAGGTGGGCCTATAGTTGTTATGGATATGGAAACATATGTAACTAGCATGAGACAGATGCTGAGTGATGACAAATACTATAATCAGATTACAATGAATACAGTGGATAAAATAATAGAACGGGTCATGAATAGTATACAAGGATTATATTATGAGAATAGAATTAATGATGAAATTTATAAATTCTGTATAATTGAAAACCCTACCCTACCATGCATACAGGGAGTACCTAAAATTCATAAGCACCCCCAGAAACCACCTATGAGGCCTATCGTTGCTGGTAGAGGCTGGGTAACAGAACCAATATCACTATATTTGGAAACTAAATTAAGACCAATAGTAGAAAATTACCCACATATTTTATGTGATACTAAACAATTTTTGATGAAATTATATCAACAGACTACTGATTTAACTTTAGGTGATGGAGTATTGCTTGTCACATTAGATGTACAATCTCTCTTTACATCTATACCTAATGAACAAGGTATAAAATGTATTTATAGGAGACCTAAATCTGATTCACATTATACAGATGTACAAATAGAAGTACTATGTGATCTAATTCAGATAGTCTTAAGTAATAATATATTTATTTTTATGGACCAAGTATACATGCAGAGGGATGGCGTAGCTATGGGCACGTCTTGTGCAAATAGCTACGCCAACCTCGTAATGGCTGATTGGGAAAAGCAATTCCTATTTGAGATGGAAATGTTCAAGAGGTATGTGAGATTGTACAATAGATTTGTGGATGATCTTTTTCTTGTGTGGACATCTGATAAAAAGAACCTTGGTATTTTCTTAGATGAGATTAATGAACACACGAACTATTTAAAGTTTACTGTGGAAACATCACAATATAAAATTAGTTTCCTGGATGTGTATGTGGAGAAATTAACTAATGGAATGCTAAATACAGGCACTTATAGGAAGAGTTGCTATAGGAATACATTATTGCACAGAGAAAGCATGCATCCTGGTTTTGTTTTTAAAAATGTCATAAGGGGCCAAGCAATGAGAACATCAAGATTAAATTCTACTAAAGAAGGATATAATACTGAGATTGAAAAGTTGAAACAACAATTTATAGCTAGGTCATATGGCGAACAAGAAATTAGAACAGAAATAGATAATGTATGCTGCATGAGAGAAGGTAGAGCATTCCCATACTTCTCCAACTATTATAGGGAAGGTCTGGAATACCAAAGTAACATCAATAATGAGAATGATAACCAGATGAAGGTAGTCCTTCACTATACACAGGATATCACTCATATTAGACAAATATATGAGAAATATTGGGGGATTCTAACAGTTAACCCCGAAATACATGAAATAGTTGGGGAAACACCCAGATATACCTACAGGAATAAACCTAATTTGTATAGGAAATTATGTGGATCTAACAGGACACTAAGCAAACCAATAAAATATTAAAGCAAGCTACCATACCGTGTATGAAATGTAATCATTGTAAATACATTGATACCAAGGCAACATTCATACATCCAGTCACACTGCAAGAATATAAGTTGACAGCGAAGGCCACATGTGACACTAAGCACATAGTATACATTGCTTTATGTACAGCCTGTCCTGCCTTTTACATAGGCAAAACTGATCGACGATTGAGAGACCGTATCAGGGAACACCTTTACAATGTTAAAATACGTTCCACAACTAATGCCCTATCTAAACATGTTATTAATACTTCAGTTGAACACACATTTAGATTTAAGGTGTTACAGAATAATTTTACTAATATTAGGAGAGGAGATATTTCCAACAAAACAGAAGAACTGGAAATGAATTGGATTATTCGTTTAAGAGCTGATCAGAAACCAGGCCTTAACGATAGAATTCCTATTAAACTTGTATTAAAGGCCAGAAAACTAAGTATAAAGTCTAAATAAATGATTAGTAATAAAAATGGACAGTAAAATATCCATATGTGTATGATGGGAACATGCTTACATATATTCACAAAATATATATTTCATATTTATCTATGCATGTTTCTCACATACGTATACATACATATATGTATAGAGAGATGTATATTATTAAGAATCTACACATACTAATAACTATAATATGGATATTTCAGTAATTTTAATAAGATTTTTAAATGATATTAAAATATTTAATAATACAAAATA
>NC_056744.1:354922949-354995449 GCF_019279795.1 Protopterus annectens
CTATACCACCAGTGCTTCTGTTGAGGAAAGAAGCAAGTGGGGCACTGTATCTCAGTAATGGGAAGCTGTGGTGAGACCAGCACTAGTAAGTAGGCAGGTAGTAGCCATTAAGGTGAATCCCCACTAGTCCTCATTCTTGACAAAGCTAATTAATTTCAGTAAGTACTGCATAATTAGCTGTCATCTAATCTAACTTCATATCTCCCTAAATACGTCCTCCATATTTAAACAGGGTCTACTCTAGTAGTTTCTACTCAAGTGTTTGGCAGTTCCCTGTATAGTTGCAGGGGCTTCAAGTTGACAGTCTTCCTGAAAAAGCACACCTGAAATTTTACCAATCCTAGTTGCACACAGGGCACCTAGTTTATGCAGTGAGAAGCACAGTAGTCCCCAGACATGCAAATCCGGTACTGCTTTCTTTACTCCATACTCTCACTGCAAGTATGTAATAGCTGAAAAGGGCCTGTTGCAACGGATATGAGCTTTCTTGCTATGTTTTAGCTGTTTTATTTTGGTGGATATGGGCATCCTAAGGCAGTGTGTAAATTGCCTCATGTTTACTGGCAACCAGCCAGTTCTCAAAGTGATATAGTATGTAACAGAAGTATTACAGTATGTAAGAAAAGTATTTGATTACCCCCCCCCCCGAATTGAACGAACAATCTGAAGTGAATGCTTTGACAACCCCTGACCAGTATAATGAAAAACAAATAATATTTAGGAGGAACAATTTCACTATTTTTAATTACACTGACTTGGAACTCACTGAGAACTATTTTGATTTATTCTCTAAGGGTTTTCATTTTGTTCCCCTAAGGCCCTCCTTTGTGGTTAACACCCTGATAGATTTAAAAATGTTTTTGAGACAACTGAACTTAAATTTATTTTTCAAAGGACAGGAGAATTCTTTCAAAACCCTTACTAGGAAGAGTACCTTCAACCCCCCTATCCACCCCTCATTAAAAATATTTGAGGAGCTTGTGGAGAATGATATTAGGAAGCTTTAACAACAAAATTATACTAAGTTGCCAAATAATATACCTGAAGACCAATTGGCATTAATCAAGCACTTGAAAGGAGGGATGTAGGGTTATGAAGCAGGATAAAGGAGGGGGAACAGTTCTTATGTACACTATTGACTATTGACTATGAAGCATTTATACACGACATGCTTCAGGACCCTGAACAGCATGATTTAGTCTCAAAAAATTAGATTTACATAGCATATGCTAAAATAAACTACCTGTTACAAGACCATTTATTACAAAATGTGATCAACGAACAACTTTATAACTATATTTATTTGTTAAAAAGCCCACGATAGCCCAAATATTTTGGATCCCCAAGACACACAAGTCAATAGACCCACCTAAATTTAGACCAATTGTTTCTGGGGAAGGAAGTGTTACGGAACCCTTGGCAAAATTTATTGATTTTTCTTTGAAACAACAAATAGCTAAAATAAAGCATATTTGTAAGGATTCTTGGGAGTTCCTAAAAGGGATTGATCAAGCTTTTTTTCATTCAAAAATAATTATGGTCACAGTAGATGTCATCGACCTGTTTCCGAGTATTCCACACCAGACCGGTTTAGAGTGATTTGGGTATTATTTGAGCACTGAATCAGGACTGAGTTCTGGAACAACAAATCTTCTTTTAGAACTCATGGAGCTGGTACTAGAAAACAACTTTATGCATTTTAACGGCAAATTTTATCTTCAGAAAAAAGGAGTGGCAATGGGGGCCTCTTGTGCCTCCCTCTATGCCAACCTTGTCTTATACCATTGGGAAAAGAACTTTATCTTTGCAAGTTCATGGTACCAGGACATATAATATACTACCGGAGATTTCTAGATGACATCTGTATTTTATGGAAAGCGGATGAGAAGAGCCTTATAGATTTTCTTGATTACATTAACAACACAACACCATTTTTGAGGTTCACTCATAAGATCAACAAAGATCGGTTGAACTATTTGGACGTCACCTTGTTTAAAGATTACGTTAATCAATGCTTTGTCAAACATACATACCTTTTCTAATGCCTATCTTAATTATCATAGTGGACATCCCTTATATCAAAAAAAGGGGATAGTAAAGGGACAATTAATCCGGGCTTTACGAATGTCTAGTACTCTGGACATTTTTAAAGAAGAAATCAGGACTTTGAAGAAACTCTTTATGGAAAAAGATTACCCTGAAAGTTTAATAGAGAGTTTAGTATTAGAAGTGACTCAAAACAGAGATGTTAAATATGCTCCTTTATTGGGCTCTGGATTTACTGAATTGTCCCATATCCAACAGGTAGACTGTTTTCATCCAAAAAACAGTTTTGTACACACCTTCTCTAGTAACTCGGACAAAATCGAACAAATTGTATGTAAATTCTGGCCTATTCTTAGGTTGCACGAAGATATTAAAGCCCACACCCCACTAACTCCACATTTTGTTAGGAAAAGGGATATGAATTTAAAGGAACTCCTAGAGGGTAAGCAAGAGAATAAATTTGACACGGTTAGGAGGAAACTTGGCACCCATGCATGTGGGAATTGCAAGCAATGTCATGCCATGTTAAATCAAACTTCCTTATACCTTCCGTCTAGGAAGTTTAGATACACCTCTACCAGGTATTTTAATTGTGGGGTGAAAGGGGTAGTATATATTGGGTGTTATATGACCTGCCACAGTTTTTATGTAGGCAAGACAGAGAGAGTTTTTAGGAGAAGGGTATATGAGCACTTCAATGACATCACTAACTGTAAGGAGAGCTATGCTTTTTACAAGCACTCCTTGGTTTGTAAAGACATGATTATAAAATTTGTAATTTTAGAACAGATTACACTGGACATTCGTGGGGGTAGCTGGGAAACCAAGTTGGAATATCGAGAGTTATTTTGGCAACTTAAATTAGATTCCAACAGGTTTCCTGGCTCGAATGACAGTCTCAATATTAGTAGTGTTTTAAAACTGAGGCATGCCCACCTATAGGAAAGAGGATTGTGCAGGCTATTTTCACTCATCAAATTATAGATTGATTAGAGATTTTTTATTGAATATTTTTTGGTTTATTTAAACCAAAGACTTGTTAAACAGAAAGTCTTGGGTTATTATTTTAGACTTTATTTTAGACTGTAGGGTAGTGTGTTAATTATGTTAATACTTTTTACCAAGGACCTTTATATTTTTGGTTTTAAATGATACGCATTATGGAGCTTATGGAGACATCAGATTTTATGGGATAAGCCCTTTGTAAAAGTTATTTTACACAAGGATGGCATACAGTTTTACAATTTAAAGAAACCGCATTCAATACTACAGTTTAAAATATTTGTTTTTTTTAAATATTTTTATTTTTGTAAAAGGTAAATATAATACAATTGTTTAAATAGTCATGTGATTTAATGGAAGCTATTTAATGTAGTAAATCACAGACTCACTACTTCCTTGATAAAGCTCTGATTTACCCGAGTGAAAGCGCTTGGTGGATTTTGGTCAAGTTTTATGTTTCTACAATAAAAGTTTGACACAAGATCGAGCAGCCTTTGTATTTTAAAGAGGCTAATTACTTATTTTCAACTCTGCTTCCGGGTCCTGTTTTCCTGAGCCTTATTGCTTTGTGGTACCTGTTGTTCTTTTTTTGAATTTATAAGAAAAGTATTTGCATAATGTCACCGGAGGCAAAGCGCTCTCATAACGTTTCTAGTGTCAATCAGGTTGTCAGCAGTCCACATGCTGCACCCATCACACACCATTCAGAGCAAGCACACAGACCCTCATAGGCTGAGACACTTAAATGTAACCTTCTTAAACCCCAAAGATCTCCTAGACAAAGTGCACATAACAAAGACCATCGGCAGCCCTGAATGTACTCTTTCAAAGTTACACACACATCGGCGCACACAGCCACATCATGGAGCCTCTGCTTTTAAGCCCATAAGGCATGCTACCACACAACCCAACATTCTGCTCATTTGAAACACTCTAGTCTCCCAATCAACAGGCTGAGGAAGAAAGTCACTTTCACTCACTTATCAGGAGGCAGGGTCTGCCATATTACACACATGTTCAGGTAATTGGACCACAACTACCAATATAAATCGGTCATAGTTCATGTGGGTGTAAATGAACTGAGACACAACTCCCTAGACATATAAGGAGAGACGACATGGAGCTCTCAGAACATGTGCCCGGCTGGTACGTGGTGCCTTCTAAGATGCCATAATACAAGCAGAAGATGACTGACTTTAATAATTGGTTTAGTTTCTGGTGTTATTTTAAGGGGGTACATTATTTGTTAGCATGGAAAGAGATGAGTCAACAGACCTTGCTGCTTTGCTAGGGATGGTCTGCACCCCTCTCTCCTCTAGGCTTTCGCATATTAGATCATAAAACATTGTCCTTCCCATAGTGCGTGTTTTAGGGAAATCCAAAAAAAATACTTCTGACATAGCAGATCAAAACCAAGAAAATCTGAAAGTGTTATTGCTGATTGCTAGTAGTCTAAACAAAAAACTCCTCTCCCTATAAGCTGTCCTCACCCAAGAGTGCTGACACCTGTGAAGTCATTGAGACCTAGTTTACAGTTGCAGAGAGCATCCCCCCCAAGCAGTTCAAGGCTGTAATGCCTTCCACACATTTAGACCAACTACTTCACATGCATAGATTAAATGTGGAGGTGTCTCAATTTTATGACTATGCACTTGAGCATTCCTGTGTTCAAATCTCTCTAGGCAAAATTCTGTACCACTTATTTGCAAGCTGCATGTCCCCCTCTGTGACCCAGGAAAATGCATAACATTTATTTAGGCTTACTGGAAACACTACCCATTCAACCTGATACTAGTCATGGTTGACTTTAATTACTGCACTATCAAGTGGGAATCCTATTAGACACCAAATGTGCAGGCACAGCGATTCCTGGATTTTGTAAACTGACTCCCTGCACCAGATTGTCAGTACTCTAATAATGTGTGCAAACTTACTGAATCTGGTTCTCACTAAAATAAGGGAGAGTGTTGCATACCCCTAGTGTAATGCCCACTTTTAAGGTCAGGCCACAAAATGGTCTGAAGTAAATTAAAACCTGGAACCCCAGCTAACCTTGGAAAGTTCAGGAACTACTCTTTGGCTATCTTCCTACTATTAAGTGATAACTTAACAACATTTTAAGCCCCCTAAATCCTGAGAACACTGCTGCCTATGCTGAATGTTCACAGAAATTCTATACAAGTATGTTAATAGCTGCAAAGAGGCAGCTGTACCCACCAGGAATAAGTACAGTACCTCAAACGTAGGCCACCCTGGTGGAATGACATCAGTAGGCTGTATAACACCAGGAAGAAGATCATGACAAAACTTCGGAGGTGCAGCACCCAGCAGGATAAAACCTCTCCTATCAAAGTAAAACACGACTTGGAGGACAAAGTCTACCAAAGACAACTGCAAGGCATTCTGTAGTTATGTTCGTAACTTCAGAGGCAGTACACAATCTTGTGCAGAACTCATTACTAATGGAGCCACCTGTTCTGAGCGAGATGATGTAACAAACCCACTGGCAGACAAATTCAGCTCTGACAGTGCTCCTCCCCCAGCCTCTCTTCAGGAAATATCAAATATACCTCCCCCTACTGTCACTAGGAAACTGGATCATTGCAGCCTGACAGTATCTCAGGCTGCCTTCCAAGTAGCGTGTTCCGTCTGGAATCATTTAACTATAACCTCCAAACAGGCTTCGTGCCTCATGAATGGAGAGCTGTCATCCCTCTGTACAAATGTGGGCCAACTACAGATCTTGGGAATTACAGAATCTTGAAAGAATTATGGAAATTATCATTAGTAACATTGGGTTGGGTCCAGTATCTGTAGGTTTCCTATCTGGTTTTATCAGTGACAAGTCATGCTTACTCAACCTGATGAACTTCTTTGAGAAGGTCATCAAAGCAATGGACAAGGGCAAAATGGTTCACACTGCCTGCCTTGACATGGCCAAGGCATATGGCGTAATACCCTACTCAAACATTGTTGAGAAACTCAGGAGGTTAGATAGAAAGCCTTATGTCACTCCATGGATAGCCAGCTGGCTTACAGACAGGACCCAGGAAGTTTGAATTAGGGAGTCCGCCTCTACAAATTGGCCAGTCACCAACAGAGTCCCTCTGAGATTTGTCCTGGGACTACTGCTTTTTTGACAACTACTTCTCTGAAGTCAAGGCCGATATTAAGGGCCTCTGGCTGACCAAATTTGCAAACAACTGCAAGTTGGGTGCAGTCATAGAATCCCCCACGGCCATTAACTTTCTCCAAGAAAGCCTGACACAGACCAGTAAGTTTTGTCAGACCCATAGACTAAAACTAGATGCCAAGAATTGCTTGATAATATCCTTTTGGAAGTCTGCCAGCCCTGGTAACGATTATATTGACAACCCATCTCCAAAGAATCAACCCAACAATTAGGGACTTGGGACACATGTAGACAGTAATCTAGCCTTTGACCATCACATGTCTGTACTAGTGAAAATTGTTCTATGCTATGCATCTGATAAGCAAAGGTATGTCATCTAGGTCCAAGGAGGTTATTGTTCCACTGTTTTTACCATTCCTCAGACCCATCATTGAGTATAGTGCCCCTGTGGTATGTACCACAGAGGTTCCACACTAAAAGAATAAATGGTGTAAATGGGCATGTCTTATGCAGACCGCCTCAAGGCCCTATTCCTGCATTCTGTCTACTACAGGCTGTTGAGTACAGATTTATGCCTGGCATACGAGGCATCCTAGGACCCCACTGTGGACCTCCTGCATATCCACTAAACCGTGGCAGATGTACTTGTTCCAAAGACTTGAGTCTTACTTGTGCTTTAAATAGGACCTGCTGGAGAGACTGTCCCATCTCTGGAACAGGCTCCCCATCCATGTGAAGCAAAGTTCCTCCCTAACCCAGTTCAAGTGTAACTTGAACAATTGGATGGGGAACAGGAATTTTTTCCCTGGTTTGGCAACTGTTACTGTGGACACAGGCAACCTATAAATGGTTCATCTTCCGGGTCCCTGCTTTACTCCCACCAAAGGTATCAGAAGTTGTCTGAGATTTGGGATACATGGCTAGGCTTAAAAGTGCCCCAGTGGTTGTTAGTTTCATAGGTTGTACTAGACAGATATGAATATTGTTTTAGATATGTATTCAACGACTTGTGCTGTGGACTCTTGTCCATTGAGACAGGTGAGTGTATAGTTATTAGGAGAGACTTTGATTACCACATTCCTGAGGAAACTCTTTGGATGCAAACCTTTCTTGGAGAATTCTCTCCTGTGTCACACTCCTCTTTATTGTAAGGCTAACTGAGAGGCTGGTCTGTGTGCAGCTTTATTCAGGTCCAATATCAGGTGTGTAGGATAGATCCTTGTTGTTCTAGATTGACTGTCCTCATTAATGACCTCATGGTGTCAAGCAACCACCCTAATCAGCAATAGATTTATTTCAGTTTGGTGATCGGGGAAGTCCACTAGGCCTAAAAACATTACGTTTTCAGTGGAGGCCCGGGGAGAAAAGCTCCAGTAGCAATGACTAACATATTGGCATATACACATACAAAGCAAAGAAGTCATGCAGCTTATGCAGCGTTCTGCAGTAAAAAAAAAAAAAAAAAAGAAAAAAAAAATATACATTCTACAATAATAATAATAAAGTCTTTTAACTGTACAGTCTGAGTCATTAACAGTGAGTTATATTTGAGAAAGCTGACCGAGGTATCTGCAGAGTATTGGAAGTGTTGTAATCTGAGCAGATGATTGTTGAATCGTCTGCATACTGCATTAGTGTAGAATTGGAGACGAGTGGTGAAAGTTGTTGTTGAATATATTAAAAAGGGGCCAAGGACAGAACATTGGGGTACCCCAATAGGGGTGTATAGGTAGGAAGAGGTGGAATGTTTCCATTTAGCAGCTTGTTGTCTTTTGGAGAGGTAGCTGGTGAACCAAGCTATGATGGAAGGGGAGAGTTTGAGGAAGGAGACTTGTGATAGGAGTATAGGGTGGGAGACTGTCAAAAGCTTTGGAAAGGTCTTGGAACAGGGTTGATATGATTTTGCCGGAGTCACAAGCTTGGTTAATGGACTAGAGGAAGGAGGGGAGTGCAGTGATGGTACTGTGGCCAGGATGGAATCCATGTTGTGTGGGGGTTAGGAGGTTGTTTTGTATTTAGATAAGGCATCAGTTGTGAATGAATACATTTTTCCAGGACTTTTGAGAGTGGGGAAAGTATGTCAGTAGGATGAAAATTAGTGATATCAGTGTTTTTTACCACCTTTATAGAGTGGGATGATGAATGTTGGTCTCCAAAGTGAGGGAACATAAGATTCTTGAATGGACCTGTTTATTATGATGGAGATGGGGAAGGCTATGCTGTTGACAGTTTGAGGAAGGATGCAGGTAAATGATGTGGTGCATTGGAGCATGGTTTCCATCAGAGGAGAAGTTTTTTTTGTGTGTGTGTGTGTGGGCACAGGATTGAGGTTGAAGGGGAGGAGTATGTGTTTTGAAATCAGAGGGGAGGGTATGGGGGAATATTGGGGGGAAGCTGTCAGTAAGCTTGGCTATATATTCCACAAAGACGGTGTTGAATAGAGGCTGTTTCTTGATCAGAGCAGTTAGTTTGGGTATGGGGTTGTCTTTACTGCTAGGGTGAAGGACGGAGGAGATGGTATTCGAGAATTTTCTAGGGTTGTTAGTATGTTCATATTGAAGCTTAGAGTAATATGTTTTGCGGTCCCTGGTTATTAGTTTTTTTATGGAATTGCAAAGTTTTTTAAATTCTAGTAGGGTATTAGTTCGCTAATTTCTTTGGTCTTTCCACTTTTTGTCTCTTAGGAGCATGATCTGTTTAGTTTCCTTAGATAGCCAGGGAGAAATTATAGCTTTAACTCTTTTGGTCCTGAGAGGAGCAAGGTTATTGATTAGGTACAGAAAAGTTTCATTAAAGTAGTTGATACTGTTGTCAAGGGACAGAGTTCTTAAAGGGTGTCCAGTCAGCTAGTTTTAGGAAGTCTGGCAATGATTGTGGGTTGAAGTTAGACAGATTTTGGGTATGAATGTAGTGTTGATGTTTATGAAAGGGGGAGGGTTACTGGTCAGCAAAGGCTGGCAGAGGATCACTGAGGGGGTTAGGAAGGCTTCCTAAATTTGAGATTAGATTTGGATGAGACCCTAAGATCCAGTCAATGATGAAGCCGGAGGTTGTATCTTTGTTTGGCCTGGTGGGGGAGTTTATTAGCTGGGTGAAGTTTTAAAGAGGTTGATTGTTTGGGTAGGGGATTGAGAGTCAATGGTGGCCCAGTTAATGTTGTTTACGTTGCCTAGGATGAAGGTTTCATTTTGTTGGAGGAGAACCATGAGAGAATATCTTCTAGTATTGGGTTGTTGTTACCTGGAGGGATGTAAAGAGCAGCTGTGCCTATGGACTTGTTTGTTCAATTTTAAGAGAGCTATGCTTAATTCAGAGTTGGCAAATTTTGGAGTGGGGATATTGTATGGGGTAACGTTGTTACGTGGAAGAGTAGATTATGGCTACTCCACCTCCTTTTTTGTTAGGCCTATTGTTAAAAATCATATGGTAGCCAGGTGGCAGGATTTCATTGTTGTGTGTGGTTTCAGCCAAGTTTCTGAGATGGCAGCTATGTCTGACTGGTTGTGGGCAAGCCAGGCATGTAGGTTAGAAATTTTATGACCGAGACTTTGGGCCTTAATTGTGGTAATGCGAATGCTCTTGGGGGTGCCGAGGGGATGATGGAGGGAGAGATGAGATGGAAGGGGGGTTGGTGGGCCTGGGATTGGTGTGGATGTCGCCAGAAAGAGAGGGGGAGATAATGATCTAGCAGGAGGTTGATAAAGGCTAATGTGGAGGGGGAGTTTGAGAGGAGATAGAGGGTATGACGGGTAGTACTTTGTGTTTATATAAGAGGGTTATGTTTGATGGGTAGAGCTCATAGGAAATAGAGGAAAAGCAATAGCTAGTAGTACTGAAAGGATTAAAATACAAAATTCAATGGACTTTAGTTGAAAATAGCCATTGTAAGCACCTGGATAGAAGTAGAGAGGCTGTGGAGGTGATAAACTAGTAGTCCAAAAGTTTTCTTAAGTTTATATTTTTGGAGTGTTAGCGCACTCAAGTATGGGGAGGGGAACAGACCGAACCCACTATGAAGTGACATGTACAGGCACTAAAGTAAAATTAGAGAAGGAAGAAATTGTAGTAAAGGAGTTGGACAAACCTCAGTGTAACAAACCTAATAGTGCCATTCAAGTTGTATAGCGATCACTAGGCAGCAGAATTAATTAGCAATAACATTCTAATAATAGTTCAGTTATACCTCCGCTACAATCAGTAGACAGATTTCAGATAAACACAGATAACTAATAATTCCAGTTTGTATAAAAACAGCTAAAATATTTAAATTGACTGCTGAATAAAAATGGAAACACTAACTGTAAAACCACCTGCAGCCAAGTAACTCTGCTCGTACATACATGGCCTTGGTCTTAGTAGTATGTGAAACAATAGCATGCAGTACACAGAAAAACACAGTTCTAGCCACTATCGCTATAACATACGATGATAGTCAATTTGATAAATGTTTACATTGTCAGATATAGCAGTAAAAAGGCTAAAATAAAGGTTTACATTGTCAGAAAAACAATTTAAGAGAAAGCGAAAATTTGAGTGCTTACATGGGAGCTCACAACACCAGGGACTGCAGCTGCTTAGAGAAATTTAAAGATGGCTCCCAGAGATTAAAAAAACTCGTACAAGTTAGAGGGGGAAGGTCAATAACACAGGTGGGGAGGGGATGACCAAATAATACAGTGTAATCAGATGTAGACCAGGGAATGCATGCAAAATAAAAAAAAGTCTACAAAAGCAATTTGAGACCTGAGAACAGAAGGATTGGTAAGCAAATTATGAACTAGTCCTGTAGTCAAAAGGAACGATCAGAAATTAGGAGAAATACAAAAGTCAAAAGAAGCCGGCAGAAATTAGGAGTATTTAGACTAGAGCAATACTCTGCTAGATAGTTATACTCCTCCTCCCTTAAGTCTAACAATATGGATGTTCCTGGTTCTTCTTGATCTCCCAGCAGCCTTTTGGAACTGCTTATCATGAAATCCTTGTTTTCATGCATGAAAGTGCACTGTGGTTTATCCTGTATTGTAAGTAGTTTGCCTCTTTTTTTTTTTTATCTCTGGAGTGTTTACTCCAGTTTATGGTGATGGGATTAAATTTGTCAGGCTCCTATTGACTGGGCTGTGATGTACCTCCCAAGTGAATAGTGGCTTCATTGTTTGCTATGTACTTGTTACTGCTAAGGGAGGACGTTGCTGGGGAGGGTATTTAAAGAAAGGAGAGAAATGTAACTGGATGTCTCAGACACAATATTTCAGAGTTTGCCAGACTTTTCAGCCCTTAGACTGCTAGGATTTGGTCCTTCACTTAGAGGATTTGTTTTTTGTTTTTTTTTTTTTTTTTTTTTTAAAGTGACTTACCCAAGACAGTAGTAGTGCTGGCACCCCTTGACAGAGGCAGCACTAGCACACACCAGCAACTCTCCAGCCAGTGGTCCTTTGATCGATGGAGGAAATCGTTTGGAGTTTGTTTCCTGCAGTCATGATCCTGACATTGTTCTTGATAACAGGGCAACACTGAAGGACCAGGTGTCCGCGGTCATCAAGACTTGTTCAACCTAAAGAATACAGGCAAGATCTTATGGGGGCAGCATTTTGAAGGGAAGACAGTCCAGGGGACCTGCTCAAGGTTTGAGGCCAGACGTCACATCAATGTCTTGTAGATGAGGGCGGTTCTCCTAGATTTACAAGCCTCTCAGGATCTTCTCTGTAAGAGTATGATTGCTTTCCAAATGGACAACACTTCCTATGATTTGTTGTTGTTCTGATCCCCGTGCTTCCAAGGGGATAGAAAGGATGCCATACCATATGTCCAGAGGCCATGAGGGCTTGGTAGTGGACAATGTCCTTTCAACAGTTTCTGATCTCATTGTACATACCCAGGAAAACCTAACATTCTGGCGGAAAGTTTAAACAACATTCTGGCGGAAAGTGTGAAGAGTGGGTGAAGATAGATGAAGGCTGCCAGCCTAGCCAGATAGAAGTCTGGAGATAATTCTGTCATCTGTAAATATTAATGTAACCCACAGGCTTGTTGTCTTAAATGGTAAAAAGTGATACATGTGGAACTGGAAAAAAAATGTAACAGTGGACTCTACTGACCAAGGAAAGCATGTTGTGACCCTTTGATTTTAAAACTCTAAGTCAGTAAGTAGTGAGGCATCCTGCCTGTTGTTTTAAGGCCAGAGTTAATGGCCAGAATTTGCATGCATAAATGTCCTTTATTGCTCTGGTTTCTGCCCAGAGGTGAAGAATATAAATATTTCTGTTAGCCTTGGAAACCCAGGGAAGTTTGAAGAATGATGTAATGTGAACCAGGAATGTGATTTTAAAAATCGAGAGAATCAGAGAGCATTAACCATTTTTGTCTTTACCATCCAACTCACCAGCACTTCCTTGCTCTATATGTAAGTTTATCTTAGACTTGTGTTTTCTCTTAAAAATAGCTAGAAATTAGAAAGATTAGACTGTTTTCTGTGGTGTCAGAACTGTACTACTGAATTATTTAAGTATTTCTCTGTGATCTCTGAACTCTTGACTAGCACTGTGTAGTAAAAAGTATTGTCTTGTATTTTAACTATTTGTTATTAAATATTTTTAAACCCTTTCAACTGTGGCTGTTTTTGTAGAGATAATTTAAGCTCTTTAGAGTACTTGCATGCCTTTGGTAAATTGTACAAAGCCACTTCAATCGCTTTAGTCCTGGGCTATACTACCAATTGGATAATAATATTGCACAGTAATAATTGGACACCCTTTTAAGGGCCTTTGAGTAGCCAATAAGTATTAGTGGGTGGTGGCAGCTGGTACTAACGTGTAGTCTGGGGGAAAAAGGGGGGCACAGCTGGAGAACCTGTGCCAGCCTTCCCCAGGAGTGTCTGTGTGGTTGTATAAACTGTGTGTGTCTGTGTGTGTGTGTGTGTGTGTGTGTGTGTGTGTGTGTGTGTGTGTGTGTGTCAGCTACTTGAGCAGGAACACAATGCACTGGTTGGACAGAGAAGGTTCTGGAGGTTTTAGCTGTGCCAGTGGGGAGTCTTATTGGGGACCTGGAGAGCAAGGGAGCGACCAGACCCGGACTGACTTATCTCTGTGTGCTCTTAAGGGAAATTGCACTTTACTGTGTGTATTTGTTATCCTTTCCTCCTACATGAGACGCCCCTCACTGGTGTTAGTGGTGAGGATTGAGGCTTTGTAATTGCTGGGCCAGGGCATGGACGTCACAGAGTTTAAACAAGAACATCCTTCTGCCTCATGAGTGCTCCTTGAACCAAAATATAGAGACTCAAGTTTTCATCCTTTGGATCACTCTTTTCCTTGATATTTTTTCCTCCTTTCCAAAATGAAGTATAGCAGCTGTTGCCCCCAATCCCTCCAAAGAGACTGTCACCAAGGGATGTTCTTCTGTATGCTTGGCCCCCAGTCCTACTCATCGACACTTTTTGATTTATCAAGTTTCTTTAGGAGACAGCCTATTACAGTGATGCTTATCCTCATTGCCCTGTTCTGACCCCAACAAGTTTGGTTACTCTTTCTTTCTTTGACCTCATCTGCATCACCGTCCCTGGTTGCTGCGTCCGCTCCCAGGTCTAATTTCCCATCGACAAGGATATAATTTCTGAACCTCTGTTTCCTCAAACTGCCTGCATGGTTTCTCTGGGGTGATGGCCAGAAATCCCAAGCTCTGACAGTTACTCTTATCCTTTGTCATCCCTAAAACCTTCCAGGAAGGTTTATATTAGTAAGGGGAAGTACTTCCCCTTTTGGGCCTCCTCCAAATGCATGGACCCTTTTTTTTTTTTTCCCCTTCTTCTTCTTCTCCTTTGAATGTTCTCTTGGAATTCTTGGATGATCTCTTACATTCTGGTCTGAGTTACTCCATCGTAAAGGTACAACGACTGCCATTTCCAGTTTCCATATTTTCAGAGATAATATGCCTTTTGCAGCTCTTAAACTATCTGAACCCTTCTGGACTGGCATGTTTTTGTTGCATCTACCTATTTTGTAAGTTCATAGGTGTGTACTAGGCTAAATGACCCTGGGGCCTTTACAAGCCTAGCCCATAGGATTACCCTGGCATCGTGCCACCCAGCTTTAGTTCCCAGTGCCTGTCAAGTAAGGCCACTGCAGTGATCCCTGGGTGAAGTTTCTATTTCCCATCCACTCATCAAGATCCCTTTTGAAAGGGCCAGTGAGGTGCTCTGCTTGACATGTATGGGAAGTCTATTCCATAGCATGGGCAGTCTCTGGGTTATGAACCTGTCCCTCCAGCTTGTTCTGTTGATTGTGGTAATGAGGTTGAGGTCTCTGGAGCGTGTGGTGTGGAGAGATTGGGATTTCTTTAGATGTAGCATTTCTAACAGAGCTGAGTCAGACATGGCTTTGTAAGTCAAGCAGAGATCGCCTCTATGTAGGTGATATGAGACCGAGACTAGTTGGAGTTTGTCTGTCCATATAGGACACATGTTTAAAGCCTAGGATCCTCTTTGTGAGGTACTTTTGCAGCATCTCCAGTTGTTGCAGGTGTCTAGTGAGGTACTTGCCAAATGGGCCATTGTGCTCAATGATTGGCCTAATGAGGGAAGAGTAGAGGGAGACAATGACCTCTTTCTTGCTGGATGCAAAACCCTTAGTAATGAGATGTGCCACACAGAAGGGCTGTCTGACCACAGTGGCAATGTGGTGGTCAAAAGAGAGGTTGCTGTCAACCTGTGTTCCCAGATCTCTTATAATGCCTTCTGTGTTCAGTGGGCTACCATCGATGTGGTAATTCATGGGAACCGGGTTTTTCACAAAGGGGATGACTACACATTTTTTGGCATTGAGCTTAAGCCCATGGTTCTGACACCAGTCGTTGGTCTCATTGAGGCCTTTCATTAGGATGTCAACATCACTCTGGGAGTTAATAGCAGCTCCCGACTTGCAATCCTCTGCGAACTTTGTTAGCCAGCGCCCCTTCGTGTTGGCCTGGACTTCAGAAGTAGATACCAGACAGGAGAGGACCCAGGACCGAACCCTGTGTGACTCAACTCGTCGGCAGTCTGACATGGAGTCCGCTACTTTCGCACTGTGGAGTTTGCAATCCACCTAGTGATATAGGTGTTGATGTCTAGCTTAGTGAGTTTTCTATGATTCCTGAGTGGGGAATGGCATCAAGGGCCTTTGCCAGATCAAGGCAAGCTGTATGAACCACCTTGCCTTCATCCACAGCTCTGGTGACTGACTCATAGAAGTTGAGCAGGCATGATCTACCATTCACAAAACCAAACTGTGTGGGATCCAGAGTTTGGAGATTCCCTATATATATATCTGTGTTTATTAGGTCCATGATGATGCATTCCATAGCTTTGCATATCAGACTCATCAGGCTAATGGGATGATAGTTCCCTGGGTCTGTAGTCGCTCCTCCTTTATGGAGAGGGATGACTGTAGCAGTGTGCCATTCAGTAGGGACAAATCCTGAGGTGAGGCTGTGATTGAACAGGGCACACAGGTGAGGTGCCAGTTCACTCTGTAGTTCATGTAGACCACAACCAGGGATATTGTCGGGTCCCATAGAAGCTGTATTCTTGGCCTTGTATAATGCTGTTTTAACCTGTGCAGCAGTAATACTGGGTACCTGGCAATCTACTAGTATTGTGACTTGTCCCTTGGGGGAGAGGGGTAAAGTTGGCGCTGAATCTGTCGACCAGTATATTGGCAATATCTGTTGGCTCTCTATAGGAGGTACCATTATGCAGTAGCTCAGAGCAAATCTGGGTATTGCCATGGAGATTCTTTACATAACTATAGAAGGCCTTGTGGATGTTCTTCGTTTTCCATTGCTGCAGTCCTTACTATTGGGTATAGTCCGCGTCCAGTCGGCCCGAATACCAGAGTATAAGGCTGACGTCGGTCATGTCGCCTTAGACTGACGTCAGTACGTCAGGGTACTAATGCGCATGACCGACGTCATATCCTCAGTCTTTTTTGCCGCATGGTCCGATGCAGAAGCAGTTTTGCGAGTGCAGGTTGGCGTTCTGAGATATTTCCGAAACCGGAGTTTCAGACTGAATCAGAGTTGGCTAAGTACCCGTTAGAACATTTTGGTTTTTCTTGCCTCAGTATTTAACCGGATGTCAGAAAAAGTGAATAACTGTATTTCTTGTGGGAAACAGATACCGCATAAGGATTTCCATACTTTGTGTATACCTTGTTTAGGGCCTGAGCACGACGTTGTTGGTTGCCGCTCTTGTGCTAGGTTTAACAAACGCACTATTAAGAGGAGGTTAGACTGTGCCAGGTTAGTGTTTGGGAAACGTTGCAATTATAAAATGCCGCCGGATGCTCCGGCCGCTTCGCCCAAGAAGCGCAAGGACAAAACAGCGAAGCCTAGGGTTGAAGAACCGGCAGTCCCGGACGTCGGTTCTTTAGGAGGCTCAGTGGAGCCAGAGGTTTTGCCAGGAGTTTCTATGGAGTCTCCGGCAGAAACTTTACTGTTACAGGATGTACCATCTCAGGAGGCAGGCCAGGCTGAGGGGCTTCTCAGGTACCTATTCTTCCCTCTCTTCCCAAAGTAGTTAGAGCCTCTCCTTCTGTTGCTAAAGCTTCTTTTAGAGGTAGGCCAAGTTCAGCTTCAGTGGGGCTTCTCCTAGCTTTTCGGTTCTGTACCTAAGAAACATATGCTTAAAATGGCAGAAGATTTGATTACTATGATTAGAGGTTCTATGGGCCCTCCTGATAAGAGGCCTAGGGTGGAACCAGAGTTTGCCAGTTTTGAACAGGGTTCAGAGGCTTCTGAGTCTTCTAGGGAAGATTTGCAGGAGTATCCTCCTTATTCTGATTCTGATGTGGATGATGCCACTCCTTGGCTTCTCCTCCTGAGGATTTTTCATTTTCAGAGACTCTGCATTCCATGAGGGAGCACTTTAAATGGGAAGGCCAGGATTACTCTGATTCCAGGAAGAGGCTTAGGGAATTCTTGTTTTACCCCAGCATAGGCCCTTAGCTATACCTCCTGTGTTGACTGTGGTGGAAGATGTTTTGCAGAGGCTTCCCTGAACCCTGATTCTTTGCCTCCTGCTCCTGTTAAACCTGATAGGTACTATAGGGTGCCCGAAGCTCATAAGTATTTGTTTAAGAGTCCTAGGGCGGACCCAGAAACTGTTTCTCAGGGGCCTAAAGGTGTTAAAGCCTCTGTGGTTAAAAATCCTGTTCCCACTGACAAAGAGGCGAGGGCTTTGGATAGGTGGGGTAAGAAACTGTATACTTCTTCCACTCTAGCCATGAGAGCGTTGAATTGTCAGTTTCACATGCTGAAATATCAAAATTATCTCCTTTCACAATTGAAATCTAAGGTGGATGCTTTGGCGGAAGGTATTGAGTGTAAAGAGTTGCTGGATTTGGTTTATGTGTCTGAACAAGTGGGCAAGCATTCTTTGCAATGTGGCTTTGATGCTGTGCAGGCCTCCTCGAGGGTGGCTGCCACTAGTTCTGTTCTTCGCAGGCATGCCTGGTTGAGGGATCAGAATTTGGCTGAGCATGTTAAGACAAGGATTTTGGATGCACCTTTACAGTCTGATGTGTTGTTTGGTTCGCCTGTGGAAGCAGTTTTAAAGAAAATGGAGGACAAAGCTAAGTCTATGCAAACTGTTAAGGATTTTTTGCAGGTACAGCCACCGAAGTTTAGTAGAAATTGGCCTGCTAAGGGGTGGACATATCCTGCCTATGACTCCCAGTCTAGGGGTAGGTCTAGACGTGGTAGGGGCAGGGCTCAAGGTTCTTTTAGGCCTAGAACAGGGAGTTCACCTGCTCAGACTTCTGGTGAGGGCAGGGGTCAGTCCTTTCGTAAACAGACCCAATGACCTGCCTTTTCAGCTGCCAGTAGATTCTCGTCTGGCAGCTCCTTTGGGAGGACGACTGTCTCTTTTCAAAGAAAATTGGGATTTAATTACTCAAGACAGATGGGTGTTGGACATCATTCACCACGGTTACAGGTTTTATTTCCATACAATGCCCCCTTTCAAAGGCATGCCAGACGTTCCTCCTCCACAACGAAAAGAGGCTCACAAGCAAGTTTCTCAGTTACTCCAAATGGGGGCCATTCAGCCAGTCCCTGTATCAGAAAGGGGCCTAGGATTTTATTCCCGCATGTTCCTAGTACCAAAGAAGGGGAACACGTGGAGACCAATTTTGGATTTATCTCTCCTCAACACTTATCTGGACATTTCCAAGTTCAAGATGTTGACGTTACAACAGCTTTTACCTCTGCTGGGCAAAGATCACTGGATGGTAACTTTAGATCTCAAGGAAGCTTACCTTCATGTGCCTATCAGGCTAAGTTGCAGGAAGTATCTGCGGTTTCGAGCTGGAGATTCTCATTATCAGTTCTCTGCATTGCCCTTTGGCTTATCTACTGCGCCCAGAGTATTCACAAAGGTTCTGGCTCCAGTGATAGCTTACTTCAGGCTACAAGGAATTCAAATCTATCCTTACTTAGACGACTGCCTGATTCTGGCTCAAGAAAAGGAAGACCTTCTACAGCATCTGGAATATGTTATAGCAGTGCTAAGATGCCTAGGGTATTCTGTGAACGAAATAAAGTCCAGTCTAGTACCCTCTCAAGACATGTGCTTTCTGGGTGTGAGACTGAATACAGCAGCCCAGATGGCCTTTTAACCCCGGACAAACAAATGAGTCTATCACTTTACTTCCATCAACTATCTCATCAGTCCGTGCTGACTGCAGGGACAGTCCTTCAAGCATTAGGGTTCATGGCATCTTGTATTCTGGTGCTTCCCAATGCCAAACTGCATATGAGGAAGTTACAATGGTATCTCAAAAATGTATGGACACAGCACTGCCAGGATTTAGACACTGTCATTCACATAATACCTTGCCTTCAAAGAGAATTTTTGTGGTGGGCTCAGGAATGTCACCTAAACAAGGGACTCTCTGTGACCCGGCCAGAGGCGAGTCAGATTTTAACGACAGATGCCTCGGACATTGCTTGGGGAGCTCATCTAAATGGAAAGTGGATACAAGACAAGTGGCCTGCCAGACTACAGCATCTACATATCAACATGAAGGAGATGTTAGCAGTCCAGTTCGCATTACTGGCTTTCAAGGAGTTACTTCTTCCAGGACAGGTGTTGATTCTAACAGACAACACAACTGTCATGTGGTACATCAACAAGCAAGGGGAACACATTCTTATCCTCTATGCAGGCAAGCAATGATTTTATGGGAGACTGCGCTAAGCTTGCAACTAACTCTTCAGGCAAGGTTTCTGCCAGGAGCACAGAACTCCTTAGCAGATGTGTTAAGCAGACAAATCATGGATCCCCACGAGTGGAAACTGGATCTTCATGTATTTCAGAAATTGACAGTGTCTTGGGGAACTCCAGACATAGATCTGTTCGCTTCTCCACTAAACCACCAGCTGCCAAAGTATTGCACAAAGGGGTTTCATCACACAGCTTGGAAAGTGGATGCTCTGTCTTTCAGTTGGGAAAACCTTCATGTGTATGCCTTTCCACCTCTGCCTCTTCTTCCAAAGGTACTATTAAAGGTCAGACAAGACAGGCCAAGGATGATTTTGATAGCTCCAGATTGGCCTCTGCAACACTGGTACCCACTACTACGGAGTCTGGTAAAGAAGCCTCCATGGCCTTTACCTCTGATTCCTCATCTGTTATCTCAGCAGGACGGTCATCTGCTCAATGTCAAGCTTCACTCTCTTCATCTAACAGCCTGGCATATTCTGTGTTGAAACACAGCAGGTCTCAACTTCCTCAACAAGTTTTAAATGTGATTATGGAAGCTAGACGACCTAGTACAAGGAGAGTGTACGCAGCAAAATGGAAGAGATTTTTATTTTGGAGTACAGCAAAGAATTTGGAGATTTCTGAGCCTAATTTGAGTGTGGCTCTTCAATATCTTACCGAGTTATTGGACAAAGGGTTGTCCTTCTCTTCTATTAAGATTCATGCTGCAGCAATTTCAGCTCACTATGATTGTGACCCACCTTTGTTTTCGCATCCTTTGTTCAAGCAGTTTCTTAGAGGGGCAAAGAATATGAGACCCCCACGTAGAGCTCCTACTCCTGCTTGGGATCTCAATTATGTGTTGGAAAAACTTACTCTACAACCTTTTGAGCCTGCAGCTACTGCTGAATTGAAATACTTGTCATGGAAGACTGCTTTTCTGTTGGCTATTACTTCTGCAAGGAGGGTGTCTGAGTTGCAGGCCCTTATGGCAGTAGAGCCCTTTTGATTTTCCATAAGGATAGGGTATCATTACGCACTAATCCTTCCTTTATGCCTAAGGTGGTTTCTAGTGTGGCTTTAAACCAAACTATTCATTTGCCTACGTTTTATGCAGACCCTCAAAATAAAGGGGAAAAGATTTTGCACACTTTAGATGTCCACAGGCAATTGCGTTATTATTTAAGCAGGACTAAGGATTTTAGGCAGTCTCAGCAGTTGTTTGTTTCTTTTGCTTTGAGTTCACAGGGCAAGCCTGTGTCAAAACAAACTATTTCTAGGTGGATTGGCTTTTGCATTGCATTTTGTTATTCCCATCATGGCAAGGAGATTCCAGCTGGGATTAGGCCTCATTCCACTAGGGCTACTGCCACTTCAACAGCATTTCTAAGGGGGGTGGCAACTAAGGATATTTTGGAAGCAGCTACTTGGAGTTCTGTGCATACTTTCTCTAAGCATTATCACCTTCCTATCTACTCTAAGTCTAGGGCTGGTTTTGCCACAGCTGTTTTGCAAGGCATGTTGTCAGCTCCTCCTTCTTTATGATTTGCCAGCCTCCCTTACCTCTGCTTTGGGATTCTACCCAATAGTAAGGACTGCAGCAATGGAAAACGAAGAACATAGTACAGTTTTGTACCTACCATAAATGTAGATGTTCGAGGATTCCATTGCTGCAGTCCAATTTACCCTCCCTCCTTCCCCTCTGTGTTTAGGGGTGGTTATGTAGGTGAGTTTACATGCTTATATTTTTGTATATATTCTTGTATATATTGTACATGTTTTTGGTGCAGGTATTTTGGGCCTTGTCTTTTTAGGGTCTTCTGACATCTGGGGCAAGAAAAGACTGAGGATATGACGTCGGTCATGCGCATTAGTACCCTGACGTACTGACGTCAGTCTAAGGCGACATGACCGACGTCAGCCTTATACTCTGGTATTCGGGCCGACTGGACGCGGACTATACCCAATAGTAAGGACTGCAGCAATGGAATCCTCGAACATCTACATTTATGGTAGGTACAAAACTGTACTTTGTCTTTACTATCTGCTGCAATTTTATTTTCATAGCTAGCTTTAGAAGATTTGATGCGGGATCTCAACTTTTTGTTGAGGCTCATAAGGGAGTTTTTCCAGTCTTGGGACTTCACCTTATTCCACATCAGTTTCCTCCTCTTGTAGAGTTTGTCAGGGGACCACCATATTGGCTTCCTTTTTTTTGGAGGAGAGCATCTTGGTTCTATTGGGTATGGCGAGATCCATGCATTTGTGTACATGTTCGTACAGTGCATTGGTGTATGATTCGGCGGTCGTGCAACTGATATTCATTTGCATGGGTGCCGTGAAGTTAGCCACCTCTGGTTTTAGGAGCCCAAAGTTAGCTTTGGAGAAGTTTTTCATGGTGGTTACCTTTGCGGGGGGGTGGATTTCCAAGGTAATTAGTTTGTGGTCTGATCTGATCAACAAGTGAGGAGTTGATTATTGGTGTAGCGCAATGGTCGCCCATGTTAGTAATGGCCAGGTCAGGGATGTTGCTACCTCTAGTGGGGGTAAGAATGAGCTTGTCCAGGGCATTGGTATTAATGGATTCCAATAAACGGACAAGTGTGTTGGTACATAAGTTCATAGGCAAGTACTAGGCAATCTGCCCGAGGAAATCTATAAGCCTAGCCAGAATGCGTTTGCTTTCGCCCCTTAGATTAGTTCCCCTGTGCCTCTGTCCAGCAGAGCCATTAGCTCCTTGTGCTTCTGTCCAGCAGAGCCACTGCAGTGATCCTTCTGTTTCCCATCCACTCATCAAGGTTTCTCTTGGAGTGTTAGTGAGGGGCTCTGCCTAATGTAGATTGGAATCCTGTTCCAGGGCATGGGGGAGTCTCTGGGGCAGGAATCTATTCATCCAGCATGTCCTATTTATCATTGTGGTGAGATTTAGATCCTAGAGCATGTGGCTCTTGGGGATTTGATTTTTTTTTTTTTTTTTTTTTTTTTTTAAGTGGAGCATGTCCATCAATTCTGGGTTGGACATGGCCTTGTATGTCAGGCAGAGATCACCTCTGAATAAGCGGTATGTAACCAAGTACAGCTGGAGTTTTTTCAGTCGGACTGCATAGGGCATCTGTTTGAGGCCAGTAATCCTCTTGGACTTCTGTGGTCTTTCTAGCTGTTGCAGGTGTCTTGTAAGGTACATCCCAAATGGGGGTGTTGTACTGTATGATGGGTCTGATGAGTAGAGGGGCACAGTAACATTTTTTGTTCTGGATGCGAACCCTTTTGTGATTAGGTGGGCCACATAGGATTTTCTAACCACCTTGGTAATATGATTATCAAAGGAGAGATTACTATCTACTTGGGTCCCCAGATCCCTTATTACATTTTCTGTATTTAGGGGACTACCACCTATGTGGTAGTTCACGGGTACTTTATTTTTTCCAGAGGGGATAACTATGCACTTTTTGGCATTTGGCTTGAGGCCATGATTTTGACACCAGGTATACATCTTGGTGAGACCCTTCTGGAGGATGTCTGTAGCAGCTGGAGAGTCAATTATGGCCCCCCAATTTGCAGTTGTCTGCGAATTTGATCAGCCATAGTCCTCCTGTGCTTGCCTGTACCTCTGAGAAGTATGTACCAAACAGGAGGGGTCCCAGGACTGAGCCCTGGGGGATGCCACTTGTAACTAGTTTTGAGTCTGACCTAAAGCCTGCAACTCTCACCGTGTGGGTTCTATCCGTGAGATAATTGGCAACCCATCTCTTGATGTAGGGGTTTATGTTCAAGCTGGTGAGCTTGTCTAGAATACCAGAATGGGGAATGGTGTAGAAAGCCTTTGCAAGGTCTAGGTAGGCTGTGTGGACCTTCTTTCCCTCGTCTAAAGCTTTGGTAACTGTCTCAAAGAAGTCCAGCAGGTTTAGGAGGCATGATCTGCCCTTAAAGCCAAACTGGGTAGGATCCAATGTTTGAAGGTTCCCAATGTCTCTGTTAATGAATTCCATGTTGATGCGCTCCATAGCCTTGCAGACCAGGCTCGTCAGGCTTATAGGGCGATAGTTCCTGGGGTCCGTTGTGGCCGTTGTGGCTGCACCTTTGTGGAGCGGGATAACTGTTGCTGTGCACCACTCTATGGGTATGTAGCCTGTAGAGAGGCTGAGTTTGAACAGTGTGTTTAGGTGAGGGGTTAGTTCATTTTGGAGCTCGTGTAAGACCGTCTGTTCCCACTGAAGCTGTAATTTTGGCTTTGGATAGGGCTGTTCTAACCTGTGTGTCAGTGATTGCCGGGGCTCTACATTCTTCTGGTATGGTTATAGGCCCTTTAGGGGGTGAGATGGAGGTGAAGTTTGCACTAAACCTGTCTTCCAGAATATTTGCAATATCAGTCGGTTCAGTGTATTTTATGCCATTCTGCACTAACTCAGAGCAGATCTATATTCTATACGAGTAGTTTTCCCAGTTAATGGAGGGGTAGTTGAAATCGCCCAGTATGAGAGTGTTAGGTTGGGCCCTAATATTCTCCAGGGTGCTTAGGAATACCAGTGTTAGCTGGACCTGAAGTATCTCGGATGCGTTATGTTGGCCTACTAGTCTGGAGGTGTGCGCATCCTTTATGAATATGGAAACACCACCACCTTTGGAGCTTTGGTCCAAGTTCTGGGGCCGAAAGGTGTGAAATGAGTTGTAGCCTGGTAGTGCAGGGGTGCTCTCTGCTGCCTTGAACCAGGTCTCTGTTACGGCACAAATGTCTATGTTCTCCATTTTAAGGAGTGCTTAGAGTGATTGCATTTTGAGACTTGGACTTCTAGCATTGAGCAGCATGACCCTCAGATTGCATTTGTTTGGAGCTGTTATGGTAGTAATTTGGTCTTTGGAATACTGCCTAAAAAGGCACTATAGGGGTAGCAAGAGCCTTGGCCAGTATCCGGAAGCCCAGGGATGACAGATGCAGGCCATCTCTGGCAAAGCATCAAGGTCTGTCAGTCATGTCATCCCAGGAAGACAAATACTGGATTCCCTTAGAATGACACCAGAAACTTAGCCAATTGTTGAAATCAATACATTTCTGCTTGTAGTGTGGCATCATTATGGGTGATGGTAGGATGCTGCTCAGGGCTAGGGTCATACTCACCTGGGCTACATAATCTGAAAGCTCCTCCAAGTCTCTCTTTTCATGTAGTCCTGGGAGGTACATCTCTGGTCATTCACACCCACATGTATAATGACAGCACCTCCTTGGGACCTTCCTCTGATGCTGTAAGTGCTTGCTTAGACCTCCCTTTGAGCCTTCAGCTACTGTTTCCTTAAAATTGTTGTCATGGAAGAGAGATTTCCTGGTAGCTGTTACTTCTGCCAGAAGGGTATCTAAGCTTTAGGCACTATCCTCTGTACGTTCATACTTGAATTTTTTTTTTTTTTTTTTTTTTTATATAGTAGTTGACTTTAGGACAAATCTCTTCTTTCTGCCCATGGTCGCTTTGGAATACACTTTGAATTGATCCATTTACTCTAACAGTTTTCAATCCAAACTTCAGTAATGAGGGGAATATTTGCTTTATTGTTTGGAAGTTTATAAACAGCTGAGGGTTCTGTTTGGATAGGACCAAAAGTGTTGGAGAATCTGACCAACTGTTTCCATTTCTAAGCTGAGGCTGGGAGGCCTGTCCAGATGGTTCTCCAACTGTAAGTCCTTTGTGTACTCTCTTGAAGGGAATACCCTGCCCTTTCCTACAAAGCCTGAAGCTCATTCTGCTAGAGCCATGGCTACTTTTGCTACCTTTTCCTCCAGGTGTTTGATATTTGTGCAGCAGCTACGTGGTCTGGCACTCCTACCCTTGTCGAACTGGATGTTCACTCTAGGTCAAGAGCTTCATTTGGTTGTACTGTTTTTTTTGCAGAACAGTAACAATGGTTTCAGGTTGCCTTCCATCCGATTCAACCATCCCTCCGTGCATGCCCCCTCCAAACTGGCACTGTTTTAGTGATTTGCTCTTGATTGGCCTTGCTTTTGGGCTATAAGCTGGTTTGTAGGTGTACTTATCTGTCACCCTATACTTTTCACAACCTGTCTTAACATGTTTAGATTTAATATTGTTTCAGAGGGCTGCCATGGGAAAACCCAGCATAGGTTCATAGGTTCATAGATTAGTACTAAGCTAACTGCCCTTGTGAGCCATTTTAAGCCTAGCCAATTATCCTTTGTGAGACTCGAACCCTGCACCTTGTGTTTGTAAGACAAACACCTTAACCATTAGGCCACCCTCCCAACTGATAACCGAGATATGTTACGGTTATAACTTCTTTTTTTTTTTTTTTTTTTTTGCTTTTATTTTAGTTTTGCATACACCAAAGTAGTTTCTCAGTGCATGTGTGTGAGCAGATAGACGTTTGCATTTTTAACATAATGTGGTGTGTGTTTTGGATGTTTACAAATGCGAATGTCAATCAAAGCATGTGTGTGTTTTGTTTGTGTATTAACACCTACACTTCAGAATTAAAAGAACTAAACTTGTGCCACAGTGCTGCCCAAGCTAGACAAAACAGTTTGCAGTAAACCTTACATCAGTGCAGTCCTTGTTTCTGAAAGATTTAACAAAATGCATTGCTTAAGCTTTCTTTGCAGCATGTGCATCTGTCAAGTAAGTAGCAAAGGCATTTAACGGTTTTCTTTTAGACGTTAATTTATTGAGGTTGTACAAGATTAGGGGAGACTGTGTTAAAAGGATGGAAAAATGTTAAGCTTTGACTGCTGGCATGTGAAAATTTCAGGACTATTATGTCTGGTTGAATGAGAAGCAACATTATACAAAATTCTGTTTTGTTTCTTTTCCCAGGTATAGCAGAGATTATATTGTAGAAGGTGAACCTTATGCTGGATATGACAGGCACAATGCTGAAGTAGCAGCCTTTCATCTGGACAGGTATAAGTTTTGTTTCATTTGTGTATTGCATCATCTCAACCCATGGAGATGCCACCACATAAAAAGCATAAATAAGTGCACCTTTTTCATTGTAAGCAGGTGAAAAGTATTTAAAACCTTACTGATGGGTGCTGAATATGCACTGTGCAGTTGCATAAATACATATGTATACACGGGTCTACTTTGATTCACTGAAAACCCATTTCACTGAATTTCAATTCACCCTCAAAAGAATCACTGAAAGCTCAAATCACTGAATCTAAGTACTGTTGGGCAAAAAAAATGTATATGCCCTTTTCCCCACTGTAGTGCTATCCTAGAGTTAATATATATAGTTAGCTAGAACAAGTCCCACAGTTTAGAGACTGAGCAGCAATATGTTATAACTAGTAAGCTGCATCTCTTGTGCCGTAGTGGTGTTTATCTGGCGATCCTGGTTTGCTTTATAACTTCATTGCATATTGAAAGTCTTTTTGTACAAATACGAATGCAGTTTAAGCTTTCAGTAACGAGTTTGTGTATGTAACTTAATCTTATGCAGCACAGCGTGTAATTGCTGAAGGGTGCTGATGCATTTCCTTCTAATATCCCCAACACTCATTTCCCACACCAGGTAGATGGACTGTTGACGCTGCAGTGCAGCATGGGAGTGTGGGGTTGCTGCACTATCAAGTGTTTCGTCCTTTGGAATAAGACATGAAACTGGGATACCTTCTGCTTGAGTTTGTAGCTGAGGTGGATGTAAAAGTAGTAAAATATCCCATGGACTTAGTGAAAAAGATTAGGGGAAGTTTATTTTTATTTAACATTTGTTTAGGGGAAGTTTATTTTTATTTAACATTTGTTTAGGGGAAGTTTATTTTTATTTAACATTTGTTTACCGGGGAAGTCTGACTGGGCAAGTTGCCATTTTCAGCAGAGGCCCGGGGAGAAAAGTTTCACAATAGTATTTCAAACATTAGTGAAACAATCGGAGAAATTGGATCACATAATAAATGCAAATTATTACAGTTGAAGTTAGTAACGAAGCTCAGACCATCACATGGTAAATACATATTTTGACAGTTACACTTAAAGAACAATCGTTTGAGACAGTAGAATTTTCAGTGTTATAGTATAACAATTCTGTAACTGTATACAAGTTCCCCAGTGCACTGACCAAACTTCGTCTGGTAGTGTAAGTTCCACCTTGGGCCCCCCCTTGAAAAGTGCCCACTAGACTAGCAGAACTAACCCGGTCAAAAAGAGGATAAATAAAAGAAAAATAAATTTTCCAGGATTCATATTACAAGATCCCACATAGTGGTAAAGATAAAGTAACAAAGAAGCTAAACATTACCTGGTATTTACATTCCATTCAGATACAGTACCTGGTATTTACATCCCATTCTAAGATACAGTACCTGGTATTTACATCCCATTCTAAGATACGGTACCTGGTATTATTTACGTCCCATTCAAAGATACGGTACCTGGTATTATTTACGTCCCATTCAAAGATACGGTACCTGGTATTATTTACGTCCCATTCAAAGATACGGTACCTGGTATTATTTACGTTCCATTCCAAGATACGGTACCTGGTATTATTTACATTCCATTCCAAGATACGGTACCTGGTATTATTTACATTCCATTCAAAGATACGGTACCTGGTATTGTTTACATTCCATTCAAAGATACGGTACCTGGTATTATTTACATTCCATTCAAAGATACGGTACCTGGTATTATTTACATTCCATTCAAAGATACGGTACCTGGTATTATTTACATTCCATTCAAAGATACGGTACCTGGTATTATTTACATTCCATTCAAAGATACGGTACCTGGTATTGTTTACGTCCCATTCAAAGATACGGTACCTGGTATTGTTTACGTCCCATTCAAAGATACGGTACCTGGTATTATTTACGTCCCATTCAAAGATACGGTACCTGGTATTATTTACGTCCCATTCAAAGATACGGTACCTGGTATTATTTACGTCCCATTCAAAGATACGGTACCTGGTATTATTTACGTCCCATTCCAAGATACGCTACCTGGTATTGTTTACATTCCATTCAAAGATACGCTACCTGGTATTGTTTACATTCCATTCAAAGATACGCTACCTGGTATTGTTTACATTCCATTCAAAGATACGCTACCTGGTATTGTTTACATTCCATTCAAAGATACGCTACCTGGTATTGTTTACATTCCATTCAAAGATACGCTACCTGGTATTGTTTACATTCCATTCAAAGATACGCTACCTGGTATTGTTTACATTCCATTCAAAGATACGCTACCTGGTATTGTTTACATTCCATTCAAAGATACGCTACCTGGTATTGTTTACATTCCATTCAAAGATACGCTACCTGGTATTGTTTACATTCCATTCAAAGATACGCTACCTGGTATTGTTTACATTCCATTCAAAGATACGCTACCTGGTATTGTTTACATTCCATTCAAAGATACGCTACCTGGTATTGTTTACATTCCATTCAAAGATACGCTACCTGGTATTGTTTACATTCCATTCAAAGATACGCTACCTGGTATTGTTTACATTCCATTCAAAGATACGCTACCTGGTATTGTTTACATTCCATTCAAAGATACAAAAAGATGCATCCATATTCACTTAACTCGTCATAGCTAGCTTCTCGATGCAGTGCTTTATAAAGCTGATTGCTGAAACAGTGTAGCAATTTAATATGTGTCTGGAATTCTTTTCCAGTAGTGAAGGAGAGTAGCTGATAACCACGCTGACTTGTAGAAGCCATGTAGATTGAATAGCAGTAACGCCCATACCCTCCTGGTAGAACTGGGTATCTGGCAGCTAGCAATGTTTTGTGGACCTTTGTCTAAAGCTGGTAAATCTCTCAGCAGGACCCAAGCAAATGAAAGTGGTCTGCATCAGCTTTGCCATAATGCCAGCTTGTGTGATTGCCCACCCTCCTGACTGCCTATGTTTACGAGTTTGATGCCAGGAATTTTTTTTTTAATGGGTAAATGTTAAGAAATGTAGGCTTATAGGCGACCTGTGTAGTGATAATTAAGGGATGCCATTACTTGACTGTAATCTACATGATTAGGTAGCTAGCCCAGTTCCATCTCTCCTTGTCAGAAACATCCATGGTGCAGTCCTCTAGAGCTTTGCAGAGCCGTTTTAAAAGTTTTGGCTCAGCCACCTTTTTCTGGGGGTCCCAATCCAGTGTATATAAGAATCAGTCTTGTGCTGTAAGTGTTACATGAATTAGACACCTCAGTTGTTGGTGTTGCCTCCATTGAGGGGTTCTCTGTCAACATTTTTCCTGCATTCTGTCAAGGCTGAGGGAAAGGTTTTATTCTTTTGCTAGTCCATGTTTACCCCATATACAAAAACTCCATCCAGCCATCTATCCCAAACAATCGACTGGCCCTGTAGTTGGACTTAATAGTTCAGCATGATACATGCCCAAGTGTTATATGAACTCTGTGTTAAGCTTTTCTTCAATAGGAGCTTGACTCTCCAACCCCTACCCCATCCCAGATCCTCCAGCTGTCTTGCAAGGAGTGTTGATCCAGCTGCTCCTTTACTAAATGCAAGTCTAGGAGCACCTGAAACTGCCTGGGTTTGGTTCTGGCTTGGACCATCTGTAGAATGTGAATATCTTAGTATATCAGGGATTCTCGGGGCCCTGCAATGCTTTGAAGCGATTAGTTTATTGAGGGTGATGTTTATCCCATGTAAACTCAAACATTTTAGCAGTTTTATTGTTTATGGATGAGTAGTCAAAGCAGGAATAAATTTAGCCAAGTATAGATATTTTCAAAAGAGGCACATGGTTAGTGCAAACATTTTAGCCAATAGCCATAGCTTTGGACATGCCCAGGCAGTTGATTTTTGACTGCAGTGCCTTGATAGATGTCCAAGATTGAGGGTTTCCATTATCGCATAGCTACTGGAGATTTTAATTTACAGATATGTATATGTTGTCATATATTAAGCCCCTAGCTGTGTTGAGACTTTGCTCCATCTCTTGACAGTGTGGATTTGGCAGATGTTGCGCTGATATATGCTAGTTAATAGAAAGCCCTGATAGCATCTGAAATTCTTGAACCATCTGTAATGTTTTGGGTAACCAAAGATGCAAGTTATTCACAGGGAGCACATAGTCATCTGCAGACTGACCAGTTGTACGTCTTGTTGCACAGCCAAATGCCTCACTGAGATTAGTGTCCTTAAATGTAAATATCAAGGGATGCCACTACTTATAAATAAATAAGGGAGCAGGGGGCATACTTGCCTTATGCCCTTGTGGATTTTGAAGGGTTTCGAGCACGAGTTATTTGTTATAATTTCCTTTTCATTTTTCCTCACTGATAGGTTATGGATCCGATCCTCTGGTTCAACTCTGACGCATTTTCCAGACTTCAGATCCTGATCTTGAGCTCCTCCCTTTTCCCATAATGTACCACACCACCTGTACCTCGTCAGATCTAGTCTGCTGCCAGACTGACAAGACAGAAGATTCTGTAGTTTTATTTTTCTTGTAACGTATTTTTCATGTGTCTTCCTTTTATATAAATCCTCCCTCTTGTTTTTTATTATGTTAGTGTTCATAGGTTGGTACTAGGCTGTCGGCCCTAGGGCCTATACAAGTCTAGCCATAACAATTCCTTGGCTATTTCTTCCCTGGTCCCCTGTCTAGTAGGGCGACTGACGTGATCCCCGGGGTGAATTTCCTTTCTCCCATCCAATCGTCAAGGTTCCTTTTGAAGAGGGCCAAGGAGGCGCTCTGCTTGACATGTATAAAACAATGAGACAGTAACTCCAACCCTAACACCCCACTTAAAACCCACCTGAGCAAAGGACATGGCTGATCAGTGATCCCAAGCCTCACCAAAGCTCACCTTGTTTTTGCTTTGGATCTGTGGATGTAGATACTTTCCATTGTACAGTGTGTCTTCACAGCGTGTCTAGTCCTTTACTTTTTTTTTTTGCAACTCAGTGTGGTTAAAGTTGGACAGTGGACAGTGGACAGACTGAGTTTGGTCTGGTGCAGAGTTTAAGGTAATGAGCTTTGTTACTGAGATGCAGAATTGTTTTTTCTCCGTCCTGTTTGCCCCTGTCTGCTTGTTTGGGAACAGTTTGGTAGGGATTGAATTTTCTTATTTCATTGCACTAAACTTTATCTTGCTCTTGGTTTTTTCTGTGCGGCTGAATGGGACTGTGGAGTGTGTCGTGGACCTGCCTCTGGATGGTCCAGTTTGTCTGGAGTTTCTTTTTGCCTGTTGGTTTCCTCTTACGGTTCTAAGATTTGGTTTCTTCTTGCGGTTCTAAGATTTGAATGCTTTGTATCTTTCAGAGCACAGATACGTTTATGGGAAATGAAACTGCATTTTTTGTATTTAGGTGAAGTACAGGGGAGCATTAGAAAGCTGTGTACTTCTGAAATACATGGGAGATTGAAAATTGTAACAAAAGTGAACAGTTGTCATGGTTAAATTCCTTCCTCACAGGGTGCAGGATTTGATTGTAGTCACTGGCTTTAAAATAGAATTTATTAGTTGTTAGCCTTGTCTGGATTTTTTGGTGCTGTAAACTTGACTCTGCGGACAGCTTGTGTTGTCCTGGATTGCTTCGTTGAGCTTGTCTGATCCGGATGGATTTGGAGGTTGGTTGTTTTATGTCACTAAGTCCTCAGCTAGCACAGTGGACTGAAGAGCCAAGTTGCTAACAAGCTGCTTCATCTGCCATGTTACAAAATTCAATCCACCATAAAGGCCTTTTATCTGGCTTCTCAAGGAGCTCAACCCCCTGTAAGAGGAAGGGAACATACAAACTATACAAAAGACTGTCGTGGATCCAAAGTTGCTAGGGCCTCCATCAGATCCTAAGTCGTCTCAGATCTGACAGGTTTGGTCCCTTTGAGTGTTTCCACTTGACTACTGATCTTCATCGGATCCAAGGTCTTCTGATCCGATGGTCTATGACTGTTGCTGCAGGATAACCTCCTTGATCAGATATTTGCATAAACTTCTTCAGAAACCACTTTCTCCTGCCATCAGATCTGATCACTACAACCATTTCTCTTCATCCTGTTTGGATGCTAAGACTTGGATCCAAAGTGTGTCTGATGCCACTCAAGAGCTGGACAGTTCTGGGATCCGTGACTACTTGACCAGTGTGGACCAGAACTGCAGTTTATTGTGAGAGACTGACTTAAGTTTATGCCTTAGTTTAAGAAAAATGTTACTTTTTGAATTCTGCTTTTTAACCTTAGCATCCAGTCTGTTCAGATGCTTCCTCAACCTGATCCTAAGCTTAAGATCCTACAACAAGCTAGTCCCCTGAGAGAGCAGTGTGTCTTCAGATCCTGAAGTATAAAACAGTTGCACACTTCAGATGAAAGGCTTCCCTTGGGTTCGACGGTACCAGTATCTGTTGCTGTCAGTTGTCATTTAGAATTTGCTTCCAACACAAATCCTGTTGTTTTATCCAGTACCCCTCAAATATCCAGATTCTTACCTTCCCTTTTTGGGCTGAGCTTTTAATTTGATAAATATGAATAAACATTCAGTTCCAGTCCTCATATCCTCGAGGAACACATGATAATATTAATCCTGTTATTCTAGCAAGTCCGTAATCTTACTTTGTCCCCCTTTCACTCTGTCCTAATTTCTTGGAGGTGTTTCTCTGATTCTGGTCTGTCTGACCTAGGATTTGGGCTGAATCTGCAGACACAAGATCTTTGTTTTGGTTAGGCTCAATTATTCCTGTATCCATTCCTCCTCTACAGGATTCCCACTACAAAGTCCTTTTCCCCTCTCTAACATTCAAGCTCTGAAACAAAACCGAGCCTCCTTTCCATGTACGCATGAGACTATATGGCTTTGTGGAACCCTTTAAGATGTCCTTTGTTGAAGCCCCACCCCCACCCTACCCCTTAGATGGCTCCTCTTGTCTGGGCCTTCAGTGAAAGACACTCCCACCCACAGTGAACAGTAAAAATACACTCTTGTCTGCTGTGGGAATCGAGTTTTTCTACCCTCCCCCAGCAGACCCAGTTTTTTTTTTTTCTAGAAACCAGCGAGGGGGGAAGAGGACATGGTACCAGAAATTTCGGGGACCTTTTCAGACCTGCATGAGGATACTTTCTCCAAAGGCAGAAGAGTAATTTTCAGTTGGAGATGTCACCCTGCGGCCAAGGGGGTCCACAGAATCAGGGCTTCAGAGAATCCTTCTCTGACAGGCCCCATCAGTGTTCCTGAAGCATTGCCCGACTGCTCATCTCTGGAGGTAGTCGGGGGTGGTCGTTCTCTACACCTAGATGCCTAGACAGAGCTTACAAGAAACACTTGGGGGCTAAGCATTATATTTTATTTAATTATTTATTTTACATTTGTTGACTGGGATAGTCCGACTGGATGTATGTCCATTTTCAGCAGAGGCCCGGGAAGAAAAGCTCCACATTAAGACAATTTCTTCTTCTTCTTTCGGCTGCTCCCGCTAGGGGTCTCCATAGCAGATCAACTGTTTCCATTTCCTCCTGTCCTCTGCATCTTGCTCTGTCACACCAACCACCTGCATATCCTCTCTCACCACATCCATAAACCTTATCTTAGGCCTTCCTCTTTTCCTGTTACCTGGCAGCTTCATCCTTAGCATCTTTTTCCCAATATACTCTGCATCCCTCCTCAGCACATGTCCAAACCAACGTAATCTTGCCTCTCTGGCTTTGTCTCCAAACCTTCCAACCTGGGCTGTCCCTCTAATATACTTATTCCTAATCCTGTCCATCCTAGTCACACCCAGTGCAAATCTTAACATCTTCAACTCTGCCACGTCAAGCTCTGACTCCTGCCTTTTTGTCAATGCCACTGTCTCCAACCCGTATAACATAGCTGGTCTCACTACCCTCTTGTAGACCTTCCCTTTCACTCTTACTGGTACTAGTCTGTCATAAATTACTCCTGACACTCTTCTCCACCCACTCCATCCTGCCTGTACTCTCTTCTTCACCTCTCTTCCACACTCACCATTACTCTGAACTGTTGATCCCAAGTACTTAAACTCATTCACCTTCACCACCTCTACTCCCTGCAACCTCACCATTCCTCTATCCTTCCTCTCATTCACACACATATATTCTGTCTTAGTCCTGCTGACCTTCATTCCTCTTCCCTCTAGAGCATATCTCCACCTCTCCAGGGTTGTCTCCACCTGTTCCCTACTCTCACTACAGATCACAACGTCATCTGCAAGCATCATAGTCCACGGGGACTCCTGTCTGATCTAGCCTGTCAACCTGTCCATCCCCATTGCAAATAAGAAAGGGCTCAGAGCTGATCCTTGATGTAATCCCACCTCCACCTTAAACGCATCTGTCACTCCCACCGCAGATCGCACCTCTGTCACACTACCCTCGTACATATCTTGTACCACTCTTACATACTTCTCTGACATTCCCGACTTCCTCATACAATACCACAACTCCTCTCTAGGCACCCTGTCATATGCTTTCTCTAAATCCACAAAGACACAATGCAACTCCTTCTGATCTTCTCTGTACTTCTCCATCAACACTCTCTGAGCAAACATTACATCTGTAGTGCTCTTTCCTGGCATGAAACCATACTGCTAATCACTAATCATCACCTCCCTTCTTAACCTAGCGTCCATTACTCTTTCCCATAAGTTCATGCTGTGACTGATCAGTTTAATCCCTCTGTAGTTACTACAGCTCTGCACATCACCCTTATTCTTAAAAATCAGTACCAAAACACTTTTTCTCCATTCCTCAGGCATCCTCTCACTTTCCAAGATTTCATTAAACAATCTAGTTTAAAAGCTCCACTGCCATTTCACCTAAACACCTCCATGCTTCCACAGGTGTGTCATCTGGGCCAACAGCCTTTCCGTTCTTCATCCTCTTCATAGCCATCCTTACTTCCTCCTTGATAATCCATTGTACTTCCTGATTCACTATCCGCACATCATCCAACCTTCTCTTCCTCTCATTCTCTTCATTCATCAGCCCCTCAAAGTACTCTTTCCATCTGCTCAACACACTCTCTCCTCGCTTGTGAGTATGTTTCCCTCATTATCCTTTGTCACCTTTACCTGCTGCACATCTTTCCTAGCTCGGTCCCTCTGTCTAGCCAATAGGTACAGTTCCTTTTCTCCCTCCTTAGTGTCCAACCTTTTATGCAACTCTTCATACGCCTTATCCTTAGCCTTCGCCACCTCTCTCTTTGCCATGCACCTCATCTCCATATACTCTTATCTACTTTCTTCATCTCTCTGACAAGCCCACTTCTTCTTCGCCAACCTTTCTCTGTATACTCTCCTGTACTACTACATTCCACCACCAGGTCTCCTTGTCCTCCATCCTCTTTCCAGAGACAATTTACAAGACTGAAATCTTGACCCTATACAATACAGATAATGTCAGATAGGTAAAACATTTCAAATACAGGAACATTTATATAGTACTGTTACAGTAACATACCAGCATACCCAACTAAATAAGTTAACATTTTTGAGTAAAAGGATTAGTAAAATTTTTTTTTTTTAGGTAACGTTGTTTATAAAGTTTACCAAACCTTAGGAGGTGAGCTACTACAGTAGGAATTAATGGATATCAGAGCACCTGAAATAGCATGTTAAAGATAGAGAGTAAAGAATGGTCCTGCTAGGGGAGTCAGGATTTGTGCATGGGCAAAGCCATTGGGCTTTAAGGAAGATTCTTAATTGCTTCTTGAAAAGTGGGTAAAAGAAAGGGCTGTTCATTTGGAAGAGTGTTCCAAGAGTTACCAATAGAGTTTGAGGACAAGCTATCTCCAGATTTGTTGTTGGACTTTAGGGTAGCCACTAGTACCTTATTAGCTGATCGAAGGGTTGTTAGATTTTTATATGGGCAGATGAGGGTAGAGAGTATGGGTGTATCTGTGGGATGGTGTAAGATCTTGTGTATAGTAGTAAATTGCTGGAAAAGAATCTGGCTTTGCAATAACAGCCATCCTAGCAATTTAAGATTTTGGCAGTGGTGGGTTCATAAAGGGGCACCAGTGGCAAATCTAGCTATGTTATTATAGGCTGTTTCAAAATTATGAAGATTATTTTTGGATAAGTTGGTATAGATTGAGGATGCATAGAGAAGGGTGGCAATTTAAGTGGGTTCGGGCAATAGTAGTCCTAGCTAGAGGTGTGAGATAGGATTTAAGTCTGTAGAGGAAACCAAGCTTTTTATTAACTGATTTAATGGTTAGGTTGATGTGTGTCGAAGTTTTTAGATTATGATCAATTGTTGCACCTAAAAGTCTGGTGGTTGTGTCTGGAGTTATTACAGTACCATTATTAGATGTAATTGTGAAGTTGATAGCAGGAGACTTCTGAGTGGGAGAGAATAGTACCAATTTAATTTTTTTGGGGTTAAAGAGGAGACAGCATTGATGGAACCAGTTTTCAACTAAGTAAATACTGCTTGGGTACTCGAATGAAGTCCAGCAGGCGAGGAGGCTGAACATATTAATGTCGAGTCGTTTGCATATTGTATGCAGGTGGTTTGTAGAAGGGAGATTTTCAGATCATTTCTAAAAATAGTGAAGAGGATGGGTCCCAGAATAGAGCCTTGTGGGACTCCCAAGAGTTCTAGTAGAGTAGATAGACAACAAGCAGTGCTCTGGGAAAATAAACAACAAGCAGTCCTCTGGGAAAATAAACTATTTCTTAGATAGGACTTGAACCAGTTAACTGTCTGGGTATCTAGTGAAAGTGATTTGAGTGAGTTTAACAGTAATTGATGATTAACCATATCAAATGCTTTTGAGAGGTCAATAAAGAGGGCTGAGGACAGCAAGCTGTTATAATGCAGTCAGAAAAGGATAGTAGAGCAGTTGTACTATGGAAAGGCCTGAAACCATGCTGGCAGTCAACTAGCAGGTGGTTTTGGAGGAGATGATCAAGTAGTTGACTGTGAATACATCTCTCCATAATTTTTGCTAAGGGGGAAAGTAGGGCTATGGGGCAGAAGTTTGAGAGTTCATTTGAGTTCCCACCCTTGTGCAGTGGGATAATATGAGACTTTCCAGAGGGATGGGATGGAACTTTCTGTAATGGTTCTGTTAATTAAGATGGAAACAGGGTAGGCAAACACTCCAGCTGCCATTTGAAGGTATTCATCTGGGAAGAGGTCAGCTGATGGAGTGGATATATCCAGAGGGTGTTATATTTCCATCCCCCCCCCATCCACCTCCTGAAACCAGGGAGAAACTCCCTGAACTACCACCATCCAGAGGGAGTGAACGGCTCAAGAAGTTCAAGCTGCTACACAAACGTCATCCAAGGGGTCCCAACCAGGAAAAAAAAGATAGGACTCTGAACTTACTCCCGCACTTTTTTGGTGCCAAAGAAAACAGGGGACTTGAAACCAATTCTGGGTCTAAGCAGTCTGTATCAGTTTGTAAAGAAGCCGGAAGTTCTGATCATCTATGGTTCAATCCATCGTGCCTCTTCTGAGCAAGGACAATTGGATGGGCTCTATGGATCTCGAGGATATGTATGATCACATCAGAATACAGAGGCACTCTTGGAGACATTTGTATTTTTGGCTGTGGGCCAACCACTACCAATTCAGAACACTACCCTTTGGGCTTACCACAGCCCTCCCCCCACCCCACCATGGTGTTCATCAAATGTATGGCAGTTGTGGCAGCTCACCTGAGGCTGAAAGGATTCCAGGTGTTTCCCTGTTTGGACGATTGGCTCTTATGTCTCAACAAGGCATCAACTTCTCCAAGCCGGGGATTATTTGCTTCAGATTTCCAGGTCTCTAGGTATCACCATAAATCTGGCTAAATCAACTTTGACTTCCATAAAAAAGTCTGGAATTCATAGGAACTCGACTAGGTACTAGCCCTGCCTTTATGCCAGAAGTAGCCACAAAATCAATTCGGTTACTGGTCTGTTTTCCAAACCATTGTGATAAAGGCAAATACTTCCAAAAAAAAAAAAAAAAAAAAAAAAAAATACAGAAATTGTGATCAGGTTAGGTCAAGCAGTTTCCAGTCACAATACCTGAATGGATTACAGATGGTATTTCTGTTCATTAAGAAAGTTGATATTGCCTCATCCTCCCAAAGCGCCTCTACCAGGTCAATAGCCATTTTACCTTCCTTCTCCACGAGAAGTTCCTTTTTTACAGTGGAAAATAAAATTGATATAGTCATTGGTCAATATTTATCTTCCTTTCTGAATTGTCAGTTGTGTTTTTTTTTTTTTTTTTTTTTTCTGGGAACAAAAGCACAGAAAAATCTGACCAGCTGTTTGTTTCCCTTTCCTTCTATTTGCGTGAGTTTAAGTAGTGCCATATATAATCCTGGTCAATTAGACTACTGACCTGTATTTTGCTGATTCATTTATGAAGTAGTCTGAAATTGCCTCATCATCCTAGAGTCATGCTGTCGAATCTATGAGTACCTTATTAACCCTCCTATATTTTTTCATGCAATATCTCTCCTACAGTAACTGTTTTTTTTTCTCGTACTCTTGTGAAGCATTGGAAACATTGTCTCCAGAAACAGGCCTTCCTTTGGTTTAACAGTGCTCTGGCATATCCTTCCTTGAGGACCTCCCAGGAATTGTGTAAGTGGCGACTCTACCCATCATTGAGGAAGAATGAAAAGGACATAATCATATTTGAGAGCTGTGTACTTATAACTTTGTATTTGTGTTTTCCTTCATTCTTTCTCGCCTTCACTCCCAGCCATCCCCCGGCCTTGTATTTTCTAGAAGGATATTGGATATTGTGGGAACTTTGAGTACCAAGGTTTCAGTCAGAATTCCTTCTTATATGTTCTGTTCCTGTAAGTCTGTAAACATAGGCAGCAAACTTGATCTGAGGAGTTAAAGGTGATATGGTGCATTATGGGAAGAGGAAGGAGCTCAAGATTAGCATCTGAAGTATGCAAAATGCAGCAGAGTCGGATCCAAGGATTAGATCTGTAATCCATCAGTGAGGAAGAATGAAAGACCGCACGTATACCAAGTAATTGTAAGCACATAACTCCTAATTACTCCTTTTGGAGTAAAGAGCATTTGCACCAAACTTTTATAACACACACCATTGTTATTACCAAACATTAAAATAGAATTTTATATAGTATGGAATTCAAAAGTGTTAAACCGCTTGTTAATATTGGTAAATAGGACTGCCAATCAGATACAGCTGTGCCTCCCGGTCTCCTTCATGTTTATACAAAATCAACAGATATGGGAGGGCAGGGTCTTTCGAGTACAAATCCTGTGCTGGATGTCACCCACCAATGAGGGAAGTATTTCAAGCTTACAAGCCATAGTTTTGGCTAGTACATTTTTGTTTCAGCTGGAAGTGAAAAGATTGTGTCTGGTGGTTATGAGGTTGTTGTAGGTCTTTCCCCCGTTTGTAAAATGTAATTATACTGGCTAGCATAATCTGCATCGGAAGCATCTCTTTTCTGCTGTTAAATTTAATAGAACTGCCTGTTGCAATCCTGTTACTTAACATATTGTGCATGTCTATTGGGCGGGTCATCTGGCTCTAGTGCCTTCCCTGCTTTTAGAGCTGCTATGGCCCCTTTGACCACTTGGATAGATTAGGTTTATTTATGCTCTTTTTTGGGCCTTGAATGCTCACTACTGGATTTTCCCTTGAAAAGCATCCCAGTGGTCTGAATTTTGCTGCTTGTCATCTCATGCATTTGCTTATAATTTTGTCATAATGTCATTGCTTTTCCAGTGTGTCCTGTAATAGATTCTTTATCTTTTAATCTTAAAATAGCCATAGATTGCTTTCTTTCCCTCAAGCATGCCATTAACAGTTTAGGGGAGCTTAACTGTCTTGCTCAGTATTAGTTTTAAACTTTCTACTTATGTTGCAATTTATATTGAATCGCTCTAGTTTCAGCTTTCATCATATTCATCGAGCCATAATATTTTTGTAGCTTCTCTTTTGATTGGATTTAATTATTAGCATTTCTAAATCTCCAGTATTTTAATAAAAAGAATAACTTGAAGAATATGGGCACACAGTTTTACTGTATTCCTTAGTGACATCAGAAATATTTTGAAGATAAAGCTGTATTGTTTGAACAGGTTATTGTCATTTAAAATGTTCAGTAAATATTTAAACTTGCTATTGTTGAATGTCACTTGCTTTTAGTATCCTGTCAAACTAGTTAGGATATGAAGTGAAATAAACCATTCATATTTACCAAGGTGTTTCAGTTGCAGAAGCACAGTTCAGAACAGTGTTTAGTGAAATCCTGGTGTTGTGATTAGCACACTGTGTCATCTGAGCCCTTTACTGAATATTACTATCGCCTATTTTAAGTACAAACAAGTAGATTGAGTGTTTCATTTAATATCCGCTCTTCAGTTATCTGAGTTGCCAAATTCTAAGCAGGGCAAGCACAGGAAAGCGACACAAGTTTAAGCAAATATGCTCAGTGTTTCCAGTCTCGTCTACTAACCAGTGTTTGAGTGTCAGTCATACTAATTACCTTTGCATGGCTAGGTTATACAAGTACAACACGCATCATACACCACCTGGTTACACAGGTAACTGGAGTAACTAACTGACATTACAAACTGGTTGGTTGTTGCTGCGGTCACAGTTTCTTTGCTGTGCACATGCATACCAACACCCCCAGCCACAATGTGGTAAGCAGGTGTACAGCTGTAGTGACATTCCTGTAATAAAAGTACATATATGTGTGTAAGAGACTTGGTTATTATTTGGGGGTTCAATGTATTACATGCCAAGTTATTACCATGTCTCTTACACACATGGTAATAACTTGGCATGTAATAATTTGGGGGTTCAGTGTATTACATGCTAAGTTGGTGCTGTACTGCACCATAAGTTTGCACCCAGGGAGTGCACAGAACGTGTCACAGTACACAAGTGTTGAAATTTAAGGATGGCTACAAGACTAGTAACATTCCTTATTCCTCTCTGCAGAACTTCAGATGGTCATGTAACAATTTAACACGTTTTTATTTTTTAGTATAGCCACAGTTTCATATGCTGATCATTTCCCCCACCACCTCACCCTTGAATTGGCTGTGGTACCACCCTGAAGTTTTAGGAAAGGTTCTGTAGCCTTTATGGAAGCGCTGCAAGCAGTACTGAAAGCTGTCAGACTACAGCTTATGTGGCTTCTGTGCCTTGTCATCTCTCAGCATACTGGGCTCCTTTCCTCACTGTATTCGTCTCTGTCTAGTTCAGTACATTCTTTTATGGTATTTTCTCTTATTTGCTGTCTAGATTTCTTGCTGTGTGAAAACGGATGAATTTTTCCCTGATATCTGTTTTTTTTTTCCCAGTCGTGTTACCGTCTGTTCCAGCAGTTTAACTTATTGAGTCTATCTGTCCTTTTCAGTGTAATATAACAAATTGTATTATGGCTGTCCCCCCCCCCCAATTAATTCATGCTTTGACCTTCATACAGCTGTGTTTTTCTTTGCTGTTCTCATAAGCCATCCTCTCCACCCCCTTTTTCTTTATTGTAAGATGTTTGTTTTCTTATTCTTAAGTAATATAAACTTATTTGGCTTCAAGAAAAAAGTAATTACAGAAAAAAATTACAGGTGGTTCTTTTATGAATAAATTTGAGGAATGTCGAAACCCGTGTGTTCATTCTCATTTATTCTGAATACTTTAATTAGTCTCCAATTGCGATGGAGCAGGAAAGAGGGATTTGGTTTTCTTACAGTTCTGCTCTTGGCTTGCTAGTAAAATATTTTTTGTCATGCCCATCTGTGATCGTAACACTGGTAATGCTTATGAACTCTGTAATTTGTCTGTGCACATTCTAGTAGAAGCTAAAGTACATTACCACTGTTAATATTCATTACCAACTCTTTCTTTGAGTGACCATGTTTTTCCTGTTCTCCCAGGATTCTTGGCTTTCGTCGTGCTCCATTGGTTGTTGGAAGGTTTGTGAACCTGCGGACAGAGATCAAGCCTGTTGCTACTGAACAGCTGCTGAGCACATTCCTCACACAAGGTAAGTTAAAATGGCGAAGATGCTTGTACTGCAGGTACACTGCCGACTTAAGTTTTCATATAATCACCTCATTTTAAAAGTGCCTTTGGATTCTGCCCAGTGTTTTGGAAGGACACTGCCCAAAGTTTGTGTACTTCAGTTGAGATGCATTAGTCTCCTAGTTTTTTTTTTTTTTTTTTTTTTTTTGTCCAAAAAAAATAAGCAAGAGTGCAAAAATAAAATATGCCAGATCGTGCTACTGGCATGTACACTGTCTTTGTGCAGTATTGCAGAGAACAGATTGGTTATTAATCATGCAGAACAGAATTCCTGAATTACTGTACCATGACATCTGCCCTCCTGTGCTAGTCTGTTAAAAATGATGAAATACAATCAGCGAGCTAAGATCATTCCAGAGTGCTCTTACCATGGTTTTCCTTGGGCTTCAGTGTACTACTGTCCTCCTAACGTGCCCCTATTGAATATACAGTATTTATAAGGTACTTTTTTACACTTGCTTTTATGTTTTGCCTCTTGTGAAACTTTTACGAAATTTGTACTTCCTCGCAAAGTTTTATGTTGTAAAAGAAAGTATTTGTCCACTAAAACGTATGCATACTACCTTACATGTTTATATATTGAAAATGTGGTTTCTTTATTTTTGCCTGTAGCTCAGACCATAGCAGAAAATTTGAAGTCAGCCTTATCTGCTTAACTATCTCATCTTTCATATTTGTCATATTTTACCCATATTTCTCTGCAGTGTGGCCCAGCGTATGCTCTACAGAAAAACTGCTTTTCAGACTCCATCACAGTCTCACGTGCTGTTCATCAGGCATTGTGTATGTGATGGTGTTTGGTCCTGGCTTTATTCTCCTACTGTTCATCAGACATTGTGTTTATGGTGGTGTTTGGTCATAGCTTTATTCTCCTACTGTTCATCAGACATTGTGTTTATGGTGGTGTTTGGTCATGACTTTATTCTCCTGCTGTTCATCAGGCATTGTGTATGTCATGGTGTTTGGTCATGGCTTTATTGTCCTACTGTTCATCTGGCATTGTGTACATGATGGTGTTTGGTCATGGCTTTATTCTCCTGCTGTTCATCAGGCGTTGTGTATGTGATAGTGTTTGGTCATGGCTTTATTCTCCTATTCTTCATCAGGCAGTTGTGTTTATGGTGGTGTTTGATCATGGCTTTATTGTCCTACTGTTCATCTGGCATTGTGTACGTGATGGTGTTTGGTCATGGCTTTATTCTCCTGTTCATCAGGCATTGTGTGTATGTGATGGTATTTGGTCATGGCTTTATTCTCCTACTGTTCATCAGGCATTGTGTATGTCATGGTGTTTTGTCATGTCTTTATTGTCCTACTGTTCATCAAGCATTGTGTATGTGATGGTGTTTGGTCATGACTTTATTCTCCTACTGTTCATCAGGCATTGTGTTTATGGTGGTATTTGGTCGTGGCTTTATTCTCCTACTGTTCATCTGGCATTGTGTATGTGATGGTGTCTGGTCATGACTTTATTCTCCTACTATTCATCAGGCATTGTGTTTATGGTGGTGTTTGGTCATGGCTTTATTCTCCTACTGTTCATCAGGCATTGTGTATGTCATGGTGTTTGGTCATGGCTTTATTCTACTGTTCGTCAGGGATTGTGTGTATGTGATGGTGTTTGGTCATGGCTTTATTCTCCTCCTGTTCATCGGGCATTGTGTATGTGGTGGTGTTTGGTCATGACTTTATTCTCCTGTTAATCAGGCATTGCGTTTACGATGGTGTTTGGTCATGGCTTTATTCTCCTGTTCATCAGACATTGTGTATGTGATGGTGTCTGCTCATGGCTGTATTCTCCTGTTCATCAGGCATTGTGTGTATGTGATGGTGTTTGGTCATGTCTTTATTCTCCTACTGTTGTTCAGGCATTGTGCATGTCATGATGTTTTGTCATGTCTTTATTCTCCTACTGTTCATCAAGTATTGTGTATGTGATGGTGTTTGGTCATGGCTTTATTCTCCTGTTAGGCTTTGTGTTTATGATGGTGTTTGGTCGTGGCTTTATTCTCCTCCTGTTCATTAGGCGTTGTGTATGTGGTGGTGTTTGGTCATGGCTTTATTCTCCTACTGTTCATCTGGCATTGTTTATGTGATGGTGTTTGGTCATTACTTTATTCTCCTACTATTCATCAGGCATTGTGTTTATGGTGGTGTTTGCTCAAGGCTTTATTCTCCTGTTCATCGGGCATTGTGTATGTGATGGTGTTTGGTCATGGCTTTATTTTCCTACTGTTCATCTGGCATTGTGTATGTGGTGGTGTTTGGTCATGACTTTATTCTCCTACTATTTTTACAAGTGTCAGTCAGTTGCAAAATTATCAGAATCTCTAATGTTTTTTGAAGTGAAGCAAATGAACTTGTGTCTTAAAAAGGAGTATAGCCAGAAATGTCAGCATTTATTTTAAGTAAGGTTTCTCCTGTCATTTGATAGGGGGGTGTCCTAAAGAGGTAAAGATATGTAATACATACATTAAAGTTGACATGTTAGCCTGTAACTGAGTACTGGGTAATGCTCCAGTTGGCTTGTCCAGTAATTTCCTTGCTGACTTGTGTAGTTTTTTTTTTCATTTGCTTCTGCTGTGAATGGATCTGTATGTTGCTTATACAGGTTCATCTGTTGGAAGGGAAACTTCATGCGGTTCAGATTGTTTTGTTTGAACTGCATGCTGCATGTCTGGTTGCAATTATGTCTTTTATTCTCATTCCTCAAGCAGCTTCTCGTTAAAAGCCACATGCTGGTAGGAGTGTTGCAGCTACAGTAATGGAGGGACAGCACTTCAGTGCCGAGATGTAGTAATGACTGTTACTTTTTTGTTTCCTGTTGAAGGCATATTGTTTAATGTCCACTTGGCCTAAAATCTTGCTGTAAATAACATTAGAGCTTAACATTGAACCACAATTTCCTGCATATAAGTACCTGTTGTAAACCATGACCCTTCATCATCTGACACTGGCTTGATGTTGTAGCAATTGTATGGTTATGAGTCTCAGAATTTTGTTCATTTTTAAATGAAATTAAAATAAAATTGTTTATTTTCCATGGTAGACCACTGCTGCATTTGGACCATTTTAAGGCTACAAACTATACAACCAAATCCTGTAGTGCTCGACCAAGAACCAGCTCCAGCCCGAAATTACCACTAAAGTTTTAATGTAAACCCATAAAAAGAAAATAAATCAGTCAAATAAGTCGACAAGATCCAAGACATATTTTGTTTCTAAATTTTTGGACAATTTATTAAAGACTAGTTTGAATAGGCTTAACCGTGTGTGTAAGGGTTCGTGGCAGTTCTTGAGGAATATTAGTCAGTTAACTTATAGTGAGGAATATTTTTTGTAGCAATAGATGTTCAAAATTTATATTCTGTTATTCCTCAGGATGTTGGCCTTGTCTGTTTTGAGGAGCAGTTAATGATTATAGGCTTGTTGGATCTGGATAGGATACAACTGACCACAGGGTTAATGGAATTAGTGTTGAAAAATAATGTATTGTATTTTGAAGGTCGTTTTTTTTAAACAAGTCACTGGAGTGGCCATGGGGACAGCCTGTGCCCCCGGCCTTTATGAAAGTAAGTTTTTTTTTCCTAGTAACTTTATGCAATCGAGTATGTTCTATACACATTTTTAGATATATTTATTGTATGGAATGATGCAATGGAAGAATTGGGTAAGCTTATAGAATACATTAATCACGGTAGATTTTTTGAAATTTACTTACACAGCCCGTATGGAAAACATTGTTTATTTTGACGTTTTTATCCAAGAACAGTGAGTTGTAGGTTTGTTTAAAATATATATAGGGAAACCCACTTTCTCTAATTCTTATTTGCATTTTTGTAGTGGTCATCCTGCACATCAGAAGAAGGCCGTAGTTAAAGGCCATTTGCAATGTTTGGCTAGGATGTCTCTGATATGAATACATTTTTAACATTCTAGCTGAGATGTTTCGGCAAAGGGGTTATCCTAAGGACTTTGTCTCTAATGTTAGGGACGAAGTGGTGAATAAGAGAAATAATGGTATGTTTGTTCCACTGTTAGCCCTGGATGATGCTATACGATTCAGAGTTCATGAGAATTGTTCTTTTAATAATAAATCATTTATTTTGACTTATAACTTGGATAGTAAAGTGTTGATAGAGAGTCTGTGCAAAAATGGAATTTTTTAGGCTTGATAGTGAAGTTTTGAGTAAATTGAGGGGGAAAACCATGGTTTGTGTTTAGGAATGATAGATCTTTCAAAAAAATTGTTTGACTTTAATAAAGGTAAGGTGGGGGCCTGGGTATTAACAAATACTATATTGTATTTCAATAAACCGGGTATATTTAAGTGTGGTAAATGCTCTCAGTGCTCCTTTTATAAAAAGAGCAGGGGGGGGTTGGATATTAATGGGGTTTATCATCATGCATAAGGATATTGCACTTGTGATTCTAAGCAAGTGGGTTTATGTTGCAATTTGAGAGTCCTGTAATGCATTTTATGTAGGAAAGACTTTCAGGAGATTAAAGGATAGGGTGCATGAACACCTGCTTGATATTAGGAATAAGAAATTAGCTAATGCTCTTAGTAAACTTACGAGAAATGCTGGACACAAATTTGAGTTTGCTGTTTTGAAGCAATTAATACAAGATCCCCCAAGGGGGGGGGTGTTTATGAAGGAGCACTTGGAAAGAAAATAATTAATATGGCAATTAAGATTAAATGCTGTGAGCTTTCCTGGCCTTAATGAGGCTTGCTGTATTAATTCAGTGTTGAAATTAAAACGGTACTATTTGTAATTTGGTGTTATTGGTTCTCATTGATGGCTAGTTTTGATCGGGATACCTAATAATATGGCTACTTTTGTGTGTGTGTGTGTGTATGTATGTATGTATATATGTATATATATATATATATATATGTATATATATATATATATATATATATATATATATATATATATATATTTATATATATATATATATATATATATATATATAATTTTTTAAATGTGTTATAGAATATATTTATATATGTTGTAGAATACAAGCTATATTCTGTATGTTGATACTTTTTATTATTGGTGGTCTTACATATTTTGACTTTTTATTAATTGATTATTTTTTATTTCCAGGTCATGTGGCTTGGCTGAAATTTTATTTAAATGGGGTTGGTTGATATGGTTAATCAGTTCGGATGAAGTTCCATTTAATTTGTATCGAGCAAAAGCATTTGATTTATTTTCTTTTTATGAGTTTACCTTAAAATTTTACTGGCATTTTTTGGCTGGAGTTTGTTCTTGCTGGAGCGCTACAGGATTTGGTTATAAATTTTATGTCTGGTTTCCTGCTGAGAGTTCATTGTTCCATTTTCAGGCTAGTCCAGTTGAATGCAAAACATCTAAACAGTTAACACTGTTCAACATGTGCACATTTGATAACAGGATGATTTACAGTCAAACAGCATATAAGGAGTTTCACAGAATAGTGTCATAGATTTGTATAATCAGTGTGTGAAGAAGTAATTATGGTCATATGTTCCATATGTTGGTCAGATCAAACATAACTGAAGAATTCACTGTGGGCCACAGATATCCACGTTGTTGTGCTTCACTATTGTGTTCTGTTGAAGTACTACTTTGGGGAGATTGTCTTCAGTGTTTTACAGTAAGAAATGGGAGTTGTGGGGGGTGGAGGAAGAGGGACTGTGGATTAGCTAGTTGGAATGTTAATTTAATGCATGCTTAAAGAACTGACAAAATACGGTTAGACTTTGGGAAAGCATTGGAGAGTGGAAACTGTTGCACTTTGCATCTTATAGGTTAGTACTACACTAACTGCCCTTGCAGGCCATTTTAAGCCTAGTCAAAAGTCCTGTTTGGTGTTTTGAATTAAATATGCCATTTAGTGTTTAGATTAAACTTGCCCTTTTATGGACTATATTTATATTACCTTTAGTGATAACTGGGGCCATACCATAGGTGTTTTGAAAGGCCTCAAGCATAGGTTAAAAATCTTTAGGAGCTGCCTCTGTCCATTAGTAGTACAGTGGGGAGACCTTGGATAATTTTCTGTTTCCTATCCATAGAGCCAAATTGTGTTTGAATTCAGACAGGGATTAACTTTGTTTTATGTTGATGGGGAGTCTCTTCCAGAGCAGTGGTATCCTGTGCAGTGGTATCCTGTGCGAGGTATACCTGTCCCTCCAAACAGTTTTGTTGATTCAGAAAAAAGTTAGATCTCTGGATCAATTATTTCTGATTTCTGTTTGACTTGGAGATGTGCAGTGGGTCCATCAGTATTGTGTCAAGAGGATGCCTTTTATGCCAAACATAGGACACCTCTTTCTCAGTCTCTTACAGACTACTGAAGTGACTGCTTTGAGTCAGTCAATGTAGGGCAAATTGTTTCAGCCTAGTGACCTTTTTGTGAGGTATCTCTGTGGGTGTTTAAGCTCTTGGATGTGTCTGGACAGATGCATGCCAAAGGGGGCATTACAGTCAGTGATTGGCCCTTTGAAGATTGATTAAAGAGGACAATAACGTCCTTGGATCTAGAAGCAGGCCCTGTGCTATTGAACTGCATAGTATAGAAGGATATCCTCACCACAGTGGGCACATGTTGGTCAAAAGATAGGTCGCTGTCCACACATGTTCCCAAATCCTGAACGTTTGGGTCAGCCATTAGGTGTGTATTATCAGTGTGTTAGTTTCCTGGGGTGGACAACTGTCTAAAGGATAAGGTAATGTAGTTTTGGTGTCTAGCTTTAAACCATGATTCTGGCACCAGTTATTTGTTTTGAACAAGCCTTCCTGCTGCAGTCTCCTGCAAACTTAAGTAGGCAGAGTCATTTTGTATTATAAATCAAAAGCAGTCCTTTACCATAAAGTCATAAAATAATACTATCGCTGAAGGTAATGCACATAAAGCTTCTGGGCATCATAATAAATGGCAGTCTCAAATATAACCAGTATATATTGCACACCATAAAATCTACTCACCAGAAACTAGGCTTTCATGATAGGATCAATGGATTTCTTACAGATACTCCAAGAAAAACTCTAACTACCACCTTCTTATTGCTGACTCTTGTACACCACTCCTATCCTAACAAACTTAAACAATACTCAAAATAAAGAAACGTGCCTCCTGCTACAATAAAATGGCTACATGTGCCACGATTCTCCCAGATAGAACCCATGCTTGTCGTAGCTTAAAGCAATTTACACTGGCTTGAACTGCACAACTACCTAACATATTCACAACTAACTACAGCATACAAGCTCATTCATCATCTAGAAAAATGCCCTGCACTACAAAACTTATTACTGCCCTACTGTCCAGCAAGGGATCGTTCTAGTAAGAAGTTCTTGCTACTCAGAAATAAGTCAAATAATGTTGCAGGAGAGACTCTGTACTCACAATACATTGCTAAACTCTAGAGTAGTATCACCACAGAAATAACTCTTTGAAAAACTCTAGTTTTAAACCACTGCTTAAACAACAACATAACTTATTCCCTCCAATGGAGCTCTGGAAGTTTGCACTATAACCCCCAATGGGCAAAGCCAAAACCTTTTGATTAGAATAAAGTTGTATCCTCACATTTCGAACAAATGTTCATGTCTCTGGAAACAGAGAAGTTACTAAAAGTGTCAATTTCAAACTCTTCAGCCCAAACTATTTTTTATAGTGGTAGTCTTCTTTAGGTTTTAGATCTTAAATTAGATAAGTCACAGTAAACACAAACTAGCAAATTTGTAATATTTTGTGAATGCAATATCTCAGCAGTCATTCAAGTTATACCCATACTCTGTACACCATTTTCTTCATCCAGCCGAGTGCTTGCATATGAGGCTAAGCAGTTGTGTCTCTGCTGCTTGGTTGTCAAAATATTTAGAGAAATATAACATTTATGACTATATAAATATTGTATGGAAAATTAATCACTTTTCCTACACTAGACAGACAGAGGTTAAATATTAATACAGTTGCATTTTCCATTGTGTAAGCTTTAAGATGAAATCTTTTTTTAATGCTCTGTATGCAGCATGGTTTTGGAATTATAATGCAAATATGAATAAGCAATATTTAACACTTGAAAACGTCAGTAGGATGCAACTGCAGGGCATCTAGAGGAGTCACTCTGCTGTAATAAGTTAACCACCCCTGGTCTTGCACATGCTCATTACAAGGTTAAAACTTTGTGTTCACCGTACGATACTCTCCTTAAACAGAGTACTCTCAACCTCACTTGTTGTTGTGTCTTTCGGCTTTTCCCAGTTAGGGGTCGCCACAGCAGAACTCCGGTCCACTAATGATTGGCAGTAGATTTTTACATGTCGAGTTGCCAGCTCTGACATACAACCTTCAATGGAGGTATGCCCATTCACGCATGTCTCCACACAGAAGACGCTCTAGCTGAGAATCTAACAGGACAACGTTTTACTGTGAGGCAACAACGCTACCGCAGCACCACAACCTCACTAAAATGACAAAATAATTTTATACATAACTTATGTCTGTACAATCCACTAAGTTGTACATGGGCTTTCTCTTTAGTAACTTCCACCTCTGTATAAATCTTAGAATGTGTAAATGTGACTACTGTTTGTGTGTAAATGTACATAGAAATGTAATTACTGTGTCTAACTGGAACTTGGTGTAATGCAGCGTAAACAAATGGAGCTTTTCTCCCCAGGCATCTGATGAAAATGGTTATTACCCAGTTAGACTTTAACAGTAAACCAAGACAAATAAATAAATTTGGCTTGAACACCCGAGTTGTAGATGCTAAATGGAATGTCTCATCACCTAGCCCTGGGGAACTCCACTGGTCACTAGCCTTTTAATGGAGTTAGCTTCCCTTATTTTGATCTCCTGCATTATGTCTGTGAGCCTTTTGACGATCTAGCGGGTGACGTGGGAGTTTATTGCTAGTTTATTCTTTTCTACTCTGCCTGGGTAGGGGATGGCGTCAAACCTTCACCAGGTTGAAGTAGGCAGTTAGTACCATTTTATCTTCATCCATTGCTTTGGTGATTTTTTTTTTTTTCTTTCAAGTCGTCCACTAGGATGAGTAAGTATGACCTGTATTTGACATATGCAAATTGAGGTGTGTCCAGGTTTTAGAGATTCCCGATATAGTTATAGATTTATTTTTTACATGACTATGATTTTCATGACTTTGCATATGAGGCTGGGTGGAATTGGACTGTAATTGCCTGTGGAAGGTTCTTCCTTCTTCATATTGCTGGGTAATGATTGTAGCTGAAGTTAATCATTGGCACTGTTTCAGTGGCATGTGGGTCCTATGCCTTCTGTTTCAGTGGCACGTGCGTCCTGTGACAGTTTCAGTGGCATGTGGGTCCTGTGCCTTCACACTGGCACTGCCTCCGTGGCATGTGGCATGTGTCCTGTGCCTTTATGGCCAACTGCAGGTGCAGAACCCATATGACACTGAGGTATTGTGAAATTTGAACATTTACTGTTACCGGTAAGTAGGACTTGCTCAACTGTATTTTCTCCATTTGCTTGTATATAGAGGCGGAGTTTGAACAGTGTTCGGGAGTGGCTAAATTGTGCTTCATGCTGTTTAAGATGCATCCAGGGATATTGTCAGGTCCCATCGATGCAGTTTGCTTTGCTTTTTGATGGTGCTTTTACAGCTTGGTCTTGTGATTGCTGGGGGATCAGTTTCAGGTATTGTGTGGTATAGACAAGAAGAGAGAGAGGAATAAAGTTTTTGAGCTGAATTTGTCAGTCTTTAGGTTGGCTATATCATTATCTGTTTGTTTAGCATTTGTTTACTGTGAAAGTCAGACTGGACAAGAGAGTCCATTTTCAGAGGAGGCCCGAGGAGAAAATCTCCAGACAAACGCACATTAAAATAAGTGTTAATTAAATTTAAAAAAATACAGAATCAAAATGTATAACAAGAAATTTGTGTCTGCTTACAGTTTAGCAGAGCACAGAAAAAATTAGCGTTGTGACATGTGAGATGAATACCTTGCATAAGAGTGCAGCATGTTTTGGGATGTGTTGGAATTGATTAGGCTTCAAGAATACATCTGCTTAAATACAATTTCCAACGACATTTGCACCCAAGAAAATGAGGGGAAGAGGTTGCAGGAGTTTTAGAGGGGGCTGAGATTGCTTGGAAAATGTTTCTAAGTTGGTATGTCATCTATGGTGTTGGTTGTGGTTGGGGAAGGAATTTTGTCCTGGCTGAAGATTTTTTTTTAATTGCTGACCAGAACTTTTGTGGATTTGATTGATCTAATTGGATTTTAGCATTCTGTCTTTTGTGGGGTTTTTTTTGGCAGGATTTCATAGTTCTAGATATTTCTGTAGATTTAGCTGCTGTTTTGTTGTGAAGCCAGTTATCCCAGGCTTAGTCTCTTGACTTTTGTAGAACTGTAGTCTCTTTGGTTAGCCATGGGGTGTTGGTTTTTATCATAATTGTCCTACGGGGGCAAGTTTATTTGGAATGTTAAGGAAGGTGGAGTAGCTGTGTGAGAGCAGCCTTTGAGAGTGGATGTGAACTCTTGGGGATTGAAGTTTTTTTGCTGCCGAAGTAGGAAGGTGATCACTGCGAGTGTCTGGGAGACTGTCGAAGAATGGGTCGTGGTTTGCTTTGCTTGTGAGGATCCAGCCTAGGTTTGATTCTTTTTTAGATGTTTTGTCTATCCTAGTAGTGTGTTGTATTAATTGGGATATAGAGATTAATATGGTCGGAGGGCGGGGGGGGGGGGGCTGAGTTATAGCTGTACCAATCGATGTTAGTCTCCTAGAATAATTGTTTCCTGGTGGAGGTACTTGGATGCCCATTGTAGGATGGGATATAGCCAACCACTATGTTTACATGTTTTTTTGGAGTTTAGTAGCTTTGTTAGCACTATTTCAGCATTTTTGAAATCTGGTTGCTTATGTCTGTTGTTTCAAGGCTTAGGTTGTTTCTAAATATGGCTACACCTCCTCCTCTTGTTTCGTTGATGTCTGATTTAAGCCATGTTTCAGTTATGACCATGTCTGGTGAGTAGTATAAGAGGGTAGCGTGGAGTTCATTTGTTTTGCTTAGGATACTTCTAAGGTATATGTTTAATATTAGTAGATCATTTTTTAGAGAGGTTTATTGGAGTTGTTTGCTTTATGTTGAGTGTTATGGTGTGGTGGTTTGTGCTGAGAGGCCTGGGTTGGGATGTTTATCTCCACTAAGAATTAGTTGTGATTCTATGTGAATCATCTTTATATATTTATGTACTGCTTTATCATACTTTTAAGGAGGTATGAGAATGTTTGATGGGGGAAATGGTAAAATTGATTAGGAGGTTGAATTTGGTGTTGAAGATGTTTATAGCAATGATTATAGTGGTATCTTTTTGATGAGATGGGTAGGGATCTGTGTGGGTTTGGTGTTACCATGCAGTATTTAAATTGTAAAGATAAGATGTGAGTTGTGTGGCTATTAGTAGGAGTTGATGAGTGAAGTATTATTTTGATATGTTTGAAAGTATAGGTCAAGTCTGATTCTATTTAACGTGGGTTACGTGTGCTGAAAGATGTAGGCTTTTGGCAGTTTGTATGTCTTCAGTGGTTGGTTTCAGGTTGTATGGGTTTAATTAAGTTATAGGGGGGGGGTGGATGGGATTATGTAATGTTTCGATTGGATGGTGGAGATGAGAGGGAGTGGTTTGTCTGGAATAAATGCAGGAGTAATGGGGGTGGGTGGAAATTGGGGAGCAGGGTAGGGGAGCGGAGTGAGCCGGAGCGAGTAGACCTGATGACGATTAAGTAGCCGAGATTGTAAGAAATAGGCCAATGAGTTAAAGGTTGGTACGAGTAGATTAAAATTAAAACTAGTTTGCTGCAATGTTTACATTTATTTTCTGTTCAGCTTTGTTGATGTGAACATTGTTCACACTGAGCTCAGCACATTGCTGCATTCTGCTCCTGAGACTGAACATACAAAAATCACAAGAGCTTTTTTTATGACTATCTTCATCTCCAATTTGGTTTTGTTGGAATTAAATATCTGAGTTGTTAATAAGAGCCGTGTCATTCTGTGTGCGCTTACTTTTGGTCAAAGTTCTCTTCCTTTTATTGCATAGCATATTGATATTAAAGTTCCATGGGGGGGGGGTGCCCTGTGCTTATTTCTGCAAGAAACAGCTGCATCAGTGGCAGTTGTTTACATGCCGGTACAGTTTTTTATGGGTTTGGGATTTGAAGCGTGCAAGTGAATGACTTAGAAAAGTTTCTAAAAGCTGACTACTCCTAAGACAAACTATGGGCAGAGGGATCCTCTGGTTTTGATTTTATTTTGAAGGAGATTACTTTATGGTCAGCCCTAACTAGGGACGATGATGCATTAGGAATGGTGCAAGATGGTCCCATGTTGGTAAGAACAAGATGTAAGATGTTACCCCTGGTGGATACTTAATTGTTCCAAGGCATTTGTATTAATGAAGTCCAGGAGTGTCTGTGCTTGTGCATGTGTGGTGGGGCTGGTTCCCAGTCTGTAGGTGGGTAGTTAAAATCATCTAGGAAAATGGTGTTGGGTTTAATACTGAGACCCCAGTTCTTGTAGAGAGGCATTTTGGCTTTCAAGGATCATACAGGAAGTTCTGTAGCTAGCTAATATATGGTGAGGGACCCTTCTGATGGCAATAGATCATGCCTACTCAACCTGATAGACTTTTGTTTTGAGAGGGTAACCAAAACAATGGGTGAGGGCAAAAACTGTCCATTCTGCCTACCTTGACCTGGCCAAAGCATTTGACACAATACCCCACTTGGGTATTGTAGACAAACTGACAAAATTGGGTATAAACCCCTGTGTCACCCACCAGATAGCTAGCTGGATTACAGATGCACCCCACTATCCAAACTTCTTGGGTCCCAGCTCCACAAAGACCCCAGTCACTTGTAGAATCTCTCTGGACTCCATGCTGGGATGGCTCCTTTTTGGCTTCTACATCTGTGAAGTCAAGGCTGACCTCAAGGGCCTCTGCTTGATTAAACTCACACCCAGACATTCTGCAGGCACGCACACAGACACGTACTTTCACCTGCCTACCCTAACCCATACGCACAACTTAAGACACACTCTCATACACTCAAACTCCCACCCAAAACCCTTACAAAACACTCACTCACCTTTAAATTCCATCTAAATCCGCACACATCGGACACCATCCACACAAAACACCGCACATAGCTTAAAGCCATAACCACAAATTTGAGATATTCAAATTCATGATTATGCACTTTTCTCTAATTTAAAAAATTGCCTTTATGGTCTCTAGATACTGAATCAGTATCTGAGACTACCCCTTCTCTGGGACAGGCTCCCTATCAGTATGAATCAGAGTTCTTCCCTAACTTGATTCAGATGTAACTTGAACCACTGGATGGGAATTGTAAACGTACCCTGGTCTGGCATCTATGCCTCTAGTAGACAGAGGCAGCCTCTAAATACTTGTCTACCCATGCCTAAGTTTTACATATACCCCTTAAAATAACCCTGGGGTATCAGAACTTGTCCGATACGGAAGCATGGCTAGGCTTAAATAGGGCCCCCTTAGTTGTTTTACTTTAGTAATTGCATGCACACCTATGATTTAGACATGCAGACATTCTAGTGAATCATGCAGCTTTACCAGTACTGTGATACTCCTCATGAATGAAGATTGAGATACCTCCACTTCTTTCCTCTTCCCCAGTGGCTGGTCTGAGTGAGGAAGGTGGTGTAGTCTTCACAGCCAGAGTACTTCCTGCGTTTTAATCTGTCTCGGACACTACACAGATGTCTACATCCTCCAGGGTGAGGGGGGCCTGCAGGAACTGGAGTTTCTTGTTGAGTTTTCCTAGCACCGATTAGTAAAACCTTCATATTTTAATTTGCTTGCTTCATCATGTTGGTAGTTTTAATTGGTTATTATCTAAATATGGTGCTATGGAGTGGCGAAAGATTTTGCTAATGTGCAAAAATTTTCAAGGGACAGGTACAGACCATCCCTGCCAAAGCAGCCTGATCTGTTGAACATATTCTCCCAGGCTAGCAGATGTTGTACCCCCTTAGAATGACACTGTAAACTAAGGCAGTTGTTGAAGGTTATATTTTGCTCATTGTGTCGTCTTCCGTGGAGAAGTTAGAATACTGCTCATAGCTAAGCTCATGCTTGCTGGGACATGCTGAAAGCTCCATCATATGTCTGTTTATAGTTCAGGTAGGTATGTCTCAGGTCATTGACACCTGCATGCACTATGACAAGAGTCGTACCTGTTCAAAGATGTGTGCGCGTGCGTTTGACACCAGACTAGCAGCTAACCATCACTCTTTCTGTACTTTGGTAAGCGGTACATTTGTATGGCTTAGAATAGTCTCACCAATAACTAGAATGTTTGGTCGGATAGATGCCGCCTTACAGGTTCAGCATCTGTGACTTTTTAGTAGTATTTGAACTGTGTGCTTTGGTGAGTTTTGCAGATTTAAAGTGTTGCTGAGGGTACTTAGTGCGTGGGTTGCATCCTGGAGGCCTTTGAAGCTTATGCAAGTTTATCTTTAGAACCTCAGCATGTGTAGGATTATGTGTATTATGTTGGATGTAGTGAGTTGTGGCTTGCGGTACTGCTGTGCTGTCCTGTCCTGATATCACACTTGTCTGTGTGAGACATGTTTTCCTCCCATGAGAACAATATACATGCATCTCTCACATACTGCATTGTATTGTTTAAACAATAGATGATTGTTACCATGAGACAGTTGGGAAAGATGCATCTTTTTTTAATCCTAATCTGACTTGTGTGGAACTGAATTCTTTTAAGAGTGGAGAGACGAGATCCCAAAAGTTTATCCATGTAAGAGAAGCTGCAGTTTGTGATGAGTGGTTTTGTTATTGGGGTTTGAACTGAGGGCCCTGAGGTCAGTGGAAGAAGGGGGGTTGGTCTAGCTGACGCCTGAAAGATGGGTGGCCAGCTAGGAGTGGGAAAACTCTACCTTTAACAGTTTGAAAACAGAAGAGCTGACCAGTAGGTGGAATCTGTTTCACAGGTAGCCATTTTGCTTTGACTTGAATGAGGCAATGTTTTGCTTTGTTGGACAGGGTAAGTAAACTTCCACATACAGTTGCTGATGGCTTTTAAACATGAGATTTTTTTTAATGCCGTGACAGTGATGAGGAGGATGCAGTCTTGTGCTTGAAGGATCTGTTTACCAACTGCATGATTGTTTTCCAGTGAGATCAGTCCATCTCACAATCCAATATCCTAGTCAAAGGTGACTTCGTAGTACAAAACACTGACACACCACTCATTAGGTTGTGCAAGGAGAGGATCATGCTCGCCTGACTATCGGGTGCTGTGATTCACCACATCACGTGTAGACTAGCATCCTTTCACCAAAAGTACACGTGACAATGTTGTAGTGCATGTGGGTATAAGTAACTTGAGACATACCTCCCTGTACAGTATACAAGAGCTCCATCGCGTCTCTCTTCAGTGTGTCTGAGGCAGGTATGAACCTAGCCTTGAGCAGCATTTTACCATTGCCTTGATTAATATCACAATGTAAACAAAAGATTTGCTTGCCTTCTGGTGCCATTCAAAGGGGGTGCAGTATATCAGCCTGGGAGAAGATGGTAGGTCTAATTGCTTTGCCAGGGATGGACTTTCATAGATTGGCTAAATACTAATCCATCCCCCCACCCCCATAGTGCCTTTTTTAGGTAATATCAGTCTTCTAAAGCTTCCAACATAACAAAACAGAATCAAAATAACAAGGGTATTGCTGGTCAATGCTAGGAGCCTTAACAAAACACCTGCACTCCATACAAACATGTCTTTACCTGGAAAACATGAAAATATATATATATATATATATATGTATATATATGTGTATATATATATATATATATATATATATATATATATATATATATATATATAGTCTGAGACCTGATTCAAGGCGAGTGACAACAATCCACCTGTGCAAGGTTTCAGTGCCTACCGTGTGTTCAGGCCCACCACATTAGATGAAGACAGTAAAAGTTGTGGTGTCTCGTTATTCTTAAAATTTGACCTCCGGACTCATTGGACAGGATAACAGCCTGGAACTTCTCCATGTCCAACTTGATAGCGGTGATGTGATAAAGGAGTTTTATTACTAACTGTGCCATTCAGCTTTGTCCCTCTGAGCCCATGCCTCCTACCCTGTTAGTATGAAGTCTTTATGCATTAAGCCAAACAACATTCTCCTAAGAGACTTGTTTGGGTATACATGTTTGAAGATGTACATTTCTGGACTTCATCAGTGCAAGCTCTCTGAACCAGTTAGTCTGCACCCCAGTCAGAGGCAATTAAAATCTTGGACTTTGCCCTTGCCAGTATGGGACAGCTTTGCTCATTAGCAACTGTAATGTCCTCCCTGGTCAAATCGAAGAACAAATCCATCACACTCATCAAAAGACTGAAGGTGAACACTTCAGTATGTTAGTATTCAGAGATTATGCTCAAGCTAGTCGAACACTAAGTGATGTAGCTAAATTTTAAAAACCTCTCATGTCTTGATGAGCCTATTCTTATGCAGAATCCTTTATCGTCATATTCTTTGCACAATTGAAATACTTGCATAGACTCCTCTTTCCACATCCGAAGTAAATAAAATGTCAGATTTAGAAATAAATCCCTGTGGTGGAACACTAATATAAACAGGCTTATAAAAGAAAAAAAAGCTCCTTGCATGCCAATAACTGTCTTGCTTAATTTAACAAGGACCTCCAGAACAAATCAACCAAAGCCAGATATGAGGTAAAAGATAATCACTCAGGTGAAGGATGATCCCAACGCCGTCTAACTGTATTAGAAATCTCAGAAACAATGCTTAGCACTGCCCAGAGCTAATAGTAAATAATATACTCGGACCCAGAGGTCATAGCCAATTTAGCAGTGGACAAATTTAGCTCAGATTTCACTACCCCCCAGTATTCCCAGATCACATGCCTGCATTTACACACACCCTCAAATCTCCAAATAAGTCCCCAAGAACACTGTCTTAGGCCAGGGGCACTACTTCTATGGGACCGGATAACATACCAGGCTGTCTGAAACACGACTTTTCAGAACCTCTACATGGGCTGTTGAATATAGGACCATAGGAGGTTACTAGGCTATCAACCCTGAGGTAATTTCAAGCCTAGCCATTTCATCCCAATGTAATACCATATATATACTCTAGTCAATACCCAGAATTGTATTTAGTAATGACTGCCCATGTCCAGGAGGGTTGTGGGAGCTCCCCGGTAAGAATTTATGGTGTTCCATCCACTCGTCCAGGTTCCTTTTGAACAGTGTCATGGAGGTGCTTGAATTGGTAGCCTATTACAAAGATGCGGCCATCGCTGGGAGACAAATCTGTCCCTCCAGCATGCCCTATTTAAAGTTGCAGGCCATATTTAGGTCCCTGGGAAGGGTAGCACGCTGCTCCTTTTTGATTTACAGATGTGCAGCAAATTCATTAGGTTTGGGTCGGAGATTGTTCTGTAAGCCAGGCATAAGTGCCATAAGAAGTGTATATGATACGGAGTATAGTGACAGGGACTTTAGTTGGTCTGCGTAAGGCACATGCTGGAGTCCCTTGATCTTCTTAGTTTGAAACCTCTGAGGTCTCTCCAATTGCTGCAGGTGCTTTGTGCGGTACATGCCGAAAGGGGCTTTATACTCCATTATGGGTTTGATTAGTGACTAGTATAGAGTGGTTATGACCTCCTTTACTGTAAAGGCGATACCTTTGCTAATCAAGTGTGGCACATAGAAAAGCCTTCCTTACTACAGTAGACACATGATGGTCAGAGTTAAGGTTGCGGTGTACTCATGATCCCAGATATTTTACCACTTCATAGGTACATAGGGTATTGTTAATATGATAGTGTGAGGGGACATTGTATTTACCAAAGAGAATGATGATACATTTTCTTTGCATTCAGTTTACGACTTTGACTAAGACACCGGTCATTGGTCTGCATAAGACCTTCCTTAAGTATGTCATAATTTGGAGATTCAGTAATTGCACCCAGTTTGCAGTCATCTGCCGTCTTGGTCAGCCACAGCCCCTTAGTTTTGGCCTGAACGTCTGAGAAGTATATACCAAACAATCTGGAGACCAGCACTAACCCTTGTGGCACCCTGCTGGTGACTGATCTGCTGGTTGATGTGGTGTCACCCACTTTGATAGACTGTGACTGGTTTGTGACCAGATGGCTACCCATCTTGCAACAAAGGGGTTTACATTCAGTTTGCTAAGTTCATCGGTAGTGCTCTAGTGTGGGATTGTGTCAAAGGCCTTTGTCAAGTTTAGGTACTCTGTGTGCACAGATTTGCCCTAGTCAGAAACCCTGGTCACATTTTTCGAAGAAACCCACCAGGTTTAATAGGCAGGGTCTGCCATTGAACAAGCTGAATTGGGGTGGATCTAGGGATGTTCTTCGTCTACCATTGCTGCAGTCCTGACATATGGGTATTCCGCTGTCCACCATCGGCCCGAATACCAAAGGGCTAGAATCTGGCGTCGGTCATGGCGCTCGAGGCTGACATCAGTATGTGCCAGTACAAATGCGCATGACCGACGCCATACCCTCAGTCTTTCTTGCCGCGTGGTCCTAAGCAGAAGCAGTGTTTGCAAGTGCCGTTCGGCTTTCTGGAATTGTCGGTTTTCGAGTTTCAGACCGGAGACCAAGCTGGGCTAAGTACCCCGTTGGGGACACTTTTGTCTTTTTCTTGCCTCAGTATTACCGGCTGTCAGAAAAAGTTAATAACTGTATTTCTTGTGGGAAACAGATTCCTCATAGGGATTACCATTTACTCTGTATTCCTTGTTTGGGCCTGAGCACGGCGTTGTTGGGTGTCGCTTTTGTGCTGCCTTTGATGAGTGCACTATTACACGTCGCTTGGACTGTGCTAGGCTAGTGTTTGGGAAACGGTGCAATTATAACATGCCGTCGGATTCTCCGCCCAGTTCGGCTAAAACACGCAATCCTTTGCGGTCCAAACAAGATGAGTCCATTGCGGACGCCGGTTCGGTAGAGCCACCGACTACTTCAACGGCTCCTTCTGACAGTTTAGCGGAGTCTCAAGGGGAGCCTTTGCTACTTCAGGAAGTGGCTTCTCCTGTTGTAGGCCAGGCTGAAGGGGCTTCTCATGTGTCGGTGGTTCCCTCCCCTCACAGAGTTTCTAGGCCTCCCCCTTCTCATAGTAAAAGCCTTTCTAAATCTAATTCTGCCCCTGCTGGTGTCTGTCCACAGGGTCCAGCTCCTAGAAAGCACATGTTAAAGGTGGCGGAGGATTTGATTACTTTAATTAGGGGTTCTATGCCTCCCCCTGAGAAAAGGCCCAGGGTAGAGCCAGGGATAGAGGGTCTGGATCAGTCTTCCAATGACCCTGATTCTTCTGTGGAAGAGCTCAGGATTTCCCTCCCTACTCTGATTCAGAGGCTGAGGATTCTCCTCCCTCTGCATCCCCTCCTGAAGATTTTTCTTTTCTGAAACCTTGCATTCCATGAGGGAGCATTTTAAATGGGAAGGCCAGGATTATTCTGATTCTCGTAAAGGCTTAGAGAATTCTTGTTTTTGCCTCAGCATAGGCCTTTGGCTATTCCCCCTGTATTGGATGTTGTTCAGGATGTATTTTCTGAGGCTTCTCTTAACCCTGACTCTTTGCCTCCTGCCCCTGCTAAACCAGATGGATACTGCAGGGTACCGGAAGCTCACTAGTATTTATACAAGAGTCCTAGGGCTGACCCAGCCACCATTACTCAAGGCCCCAAAGGGTGTCAGGGCTGCTGTGGTTAAGAATCCAGTTCCTTTGGACATGGATGCTAGAGCTCTGGATAGGTGGGGTAAGAAGTTGTATACCTCTTCCACTTTAGCTATGAGTGCTTTACATTGTCAAAATTATTTGCTGGGCCAATTGAATTGTAAAGTTGATGCTTTATCTGAAGGTATTGAATGTAAAGAGCTTCAGGATTTAGTGCATGTTTCAGACCAAGTTGGTAAGCATTCTTTGCAATGTGGTTTTGATGCTTTACAGGCTTCTTCCAGGGTGGCTGCTACTAGTTTAGTTCTTCGCAGGCATGCCTGGTTAAAAGTTCAGACGTTGTCAGAGCATGTTAAGGCTCGGATTATGGATGCTCCTTTGCAGTCTGATGTTCTTTTGGCCCTCCGGTTGAATCAGTTTTGAAATAATGGAGGAAAACGCTAAGTCTATGCAGACAGTTAAGGATTGTTTACAAGTTCAGCCCCCTAAGTTCAGTAGGTATTGGCCTACTAAAGGGTGATCTTTTCCCTCTTCAGATTATCAGTCTAGGGGCAGGTCTAGGCGAGGTAGGGGTAGAGCTTCCTCTCAGGGCCCTGCTACTCCTAGGACTTTGGGTTCTTTTACCCCTTCTGCTGGGGAGGGCAGGGGTCAGTCCTTTCGGAAACAAACTCAATGACCTGCGTCTTCAGCTGTCGGACTCTGCCATGCTGGCAGCTCCTCTAGGAGGAAAACTGGGACTTTTTGCAAAGTATTGGCATTTGGTTACCCAGGACAATGGGTATTGGACATTGTAAATCGAGGCTACAAATTTTATTTCCACACTTTCCCTCCTTTCAAAGGTATGCCAGATGTGCCTCATCAGCAAAGACTGGAAGCACAGGCAAAAAAAAAAAAAAAAAATTTCTTCTCTGCTTCCGTGGAGGGCAATACAGGAAGTACCTTCTGCTGAAAGAGGCACAGGGTTTTATTCCCGTCTTTTCTTAGTGCCAAAAAAAAGTAAATACTTGGAGACCAATTCTGGATTTGTCCATTCTAAACACCTTTTTGGAAATTCCAAAGTTCAAGATGTTAACGTTGCAGCAGTTGCTGCCTATGCTGGGCAGGGCTCATTGGATGGTAACTCTGGATCTCACAGAGGCCTATCTTCACATTCCTATCGGGCCCAGTTCCAGGAAGTTCCTGAGATTTCGGAATGGGAATTTGCATTATCAGTTCTCTGCATTGCCCTTTGGCTTGTCTACTGCCCAGGGTATTCACAAAGTCCTGGCTCCAGTAATTGCTTTTTCAGACTACAAGGAATTCAAATTTATCCTTATCTGGACGACTGTTTGTTTCTGGCTCAAGGCAAGCAAGAACTTCTTCAACATCTTCACTATGTAATGACAGTTTTAAGATGCCTAGGGTATTCTGTGAGCGAAATAAAGTCCAGTCTAGTACCCTCACAAGAGATGTGTTTTCTGGGTGTGAGACTGAATACAGCAACCCAGATGGCATTTCTTACCCTGGACAAACAAAGACATCTTCATCAATACTTCCAACAGCTTTCAGTAATGTCCAGGCTGACTGCAAGGACAGTCCTTCAAGCCTTAGGGTTCATGGCATCTTGTATTCTAGTGCTTCCCAATGCCAAACTGCATATGAGGAAGTTACAATGGTATCTCAAAAGCGTGTGGACTCAACACAGCCACGATTTGGACACTGTCATTCAGATTCTCCCTTGCATACAAAAAGAATTTCTGTGGTGGGCTCAGGAATGTCACCTAAACAAGGGACTCTCTGTGACCCAGCCAGAGGCATGTCAGATATTAACGACAGACGCCTCGGAGGCGGCCTGGGGAGCTCATCTCGAAGGAAAATGGATTCAAGACCTTTGGCCCCCAGAGCTACTTCATTTACATATCAACATGAAAGAGATGCTGGCAGTTCAATTTGCTTTGGAAGCATTCAAGAGCCTACTTCAATCAGGACTGGTGTTGATTGGAACAGACAACACAACAGTCATGTGGTACATCAACAAGCAAGGGGGAACCCATTCTTATCCATTGTGCAGACAAGCAATGCTAGTATGGGAAACTGCTTTAAAACTGCACATCACTCTTCGAGCACAGTTTCTGCCAGGAGCACAAAATTCTTTAGCAGATGTTCTGAGCAGACAGATTGTGGATCCTTGCGAATGGAAGTTGGATCATCAGGTGTTTCTGCAGTTGGCCATGGCTTGGGGAACTCCAGACATAGATCTGTTCGCTTCTCCTCTGACTTATCAACTGCCAAAGTTTTGCACAAGGCTATTTCATCCGAAAGCCTGGAAAATAGATGCACTATCCTTCAGCTGGAGAAACCTGCATGTGTATGCCTTTCCCCCTTTGCCTCTTCTTCCAAAGGTATTGTTGAAAGTCAGGAGGGAAATGCCTCGCATGATTCTGATAGCACCAGATTGGCCTCGACAACATTGGTACCCTCTCTTAAGGAGTTTAATTCATGGGACACCTTGGCCATTACCACAGTTTCCTCACTTATTGACTCAGGAGGACAATCATTTTTTCAATATCAGGGTGCAATCTCTTTACCTGACAGCCTGGAGAATTCAGTTTTGAGGAAGGAAGGCCTGCAGCTTCCACAACAAGTTTTGGATGTTCTTTTGGAAGCCGGGTGTCCTACTACTCGGAAAGTTTATGCTGATAAATGGAAGAGTTTTTTTCTTTGGAGTGCAGCTCACGGCTTTGATGTTAAACTGCCTAACTTGAGTTGTATTTTGCAATATTTGACTGTTTTGTTAGACAAGGGATTGTCTTTCTCTTCTGTTAAAGTGCATGCTGCAGCTATTTCTGCTCACTATGAATGTGACCCTCCTTTGTTTTCTCGTCCATTGGTTAAACAGTTTCTTAGAGGGGCAAGGAATATAAGACCCCCGAGAAGAGCTCCCACTCCAGCCTGGGATCTTAATTTTGTTTTGGAGAAGCTGACTCTGCCTCCATTTGCACCTGCAGCTACAGCTGAGTTGAAGTTGTTGTCTTGGAAGACTGCTTTTTTGTTGGCTGTTACTTCTACTCGAAGGGTCTCTGAATTACAGGCCCTCATGGCAGTAGAACCATTTCTGATTTTCACAAGGACAGAGTTTCCTTGCGTACTAATCCTACTTTTATGCCTAAAGTAATTTCATATGTGGCACTGAACCAATCTATACATTTGCCTACTTTTTCTGCTGACCCCCAAAATAAAGGGGTGAAAGTTTTGCATTCTTTGGATGTGCATAGGCATTTAAGATATTATTTGAGCAGAACCACAGAGTTCAGAAGATCTCAACAGTTGTTTGTTTCTTTTGCTTTGACTTCACAAGGGAAAGCTGTTTCAAAACACACTATCTCCAAGTGGATTGGCCATTGTATTGCTTTTTGTAATTCTCATCATGGGAAAGATGTTCCTGCTGGGATCAGGCCTCACTCTACTAGGGCTACGGCCACCTCTACTGCTTTTTTGAGAGGGGTAGCTGCTAAGGACATTTTGGAGGCAGCTACTTGGAGCTGTACATACATATACTGAGCATTATCATTTACCTCTTTATTCTAGGTCTAGGGCTGGGTTTGCCACTGCTATTCTACAGGGCATCTTAGCAGCTCCTAATTCTATTTAGTTGGCCAACCTCCCTGTTTTCCGTTGCTCTGGGATTCTACCCATATGTCAGGACTGCAGCAGTGGTAGACGAAGAACATAGTACAGTTTTGTACCTACCATAAATGTAGATGTTCGAGGATATCCATTGCTGCAGTCCAAGTTTCCCTCCCTCCTACCCCCTTATTTAGGTTTGGGTTTTGGGTGGTGTTTTTTGCATTCTGACATCTGAGGCAAGAAAGACTGAGGGTATGGCGTCGGTCATGCGCATTTGTACTGGCACATACTGATGTCAGCCTCGAGTGCCATGACCGACGCCAGATTCTAGCCCTTTGGTATTCGGGCCGATGGTGGACAGCGGAATACCCATATGTCAGGACTGCAGCAATGGATATCCTCGAACATCTACATTTATGGTAGGTACAAAACTGTACTTTTTGGAGGTAGTCTCTTTATTTATGAAGTCCATAATGATACTTTCCATGGCCTTAATAAAGATGAGGTTGGTCAGACTTATGGGTCTGTAATTCCCTGGGTCTGTTGCTAAGCCACCTTTTTGGAGGGGAGTAACTATTGCTGTTCTCCATTCTGTAGGAACAAAACCTGTGATTGAATAGGGTACTTAATGGTGATGCTAGTTCATGTTTTAGTTTGTTTAGAAGACAGCCCCTGTGGGACCAGACCGCTTCCCAGGCTGTATTTTTTGCCATAGACAAGGGGTTAATGACCTGCTCTTTAGATATGTAGGGTGGAGCGGAAGTTGGAGGCAAGGTTTTTGTGATAGGTTTGGAGGGAATAAGGGAGTGAAATTTTTGCTAAATCTGTCCACTAGCAGGTTTGATATCTCTGTGGGATCCGTGTTTGTGAGATGCCGTTAGTCACTAGTTCAATACATGCTTGGGTCCTACCCTTTTAGGCTACGTACAGAACTGTAAAAGGCCTTATGGTTATCCTTGGCTGTGAGTGCTAAGTTTTTCTCCAGGTTACCCTCAGAGGGTTTGACATGTTGTCTTATTTGCCTGTTGAGGCTGAGGAGAGTGCTTTATTATTGGGGCCTTGCCTTAGTTTTCTTAGACAGCAACTTTTGCATTTGTTCATGCTGGATGTCCACCAGGGTGGATTTGGGACTCTGGCTTTGATTCCCTCTGGAACAGCGGAGTCTGTACACTTGTTTTATGTGTTTATTGTACAGGGCTTTAGTGTAAACTTTGGTGGAGTTGCCACTTCCAGCTCGGGGTGGGGGGTGGGGCTTGAAATTTATTTATACCTTCCTGTAGGAGGTAGAGTTTGCCTTGGTGACATTTTTTAGTCTGACTTCGCCCTTTGAGTTCTTGTGTTAGTGCAAGTTTGAAGGCGACTGATTTGTGGTCACATTTAACTAATGAGGGTCCCACAGTTGCAGTGGTACACCTGTTTGACGTGTTAGAGAGGACCAGATTTAGTATGTTTGTTCCTCTTGATGGGGTTTAAACAATTTGTTCTAGGGCATTTGAGTTAAAATCAAGGAACTTTTTTGCTAGTGAGTTAGGGCTAATGTAGGTTTCCCAGTTGATAGTGGGATAATTGAAATCCCCCATGACCAGAGTGTTTGGCAGTATTTGGATTGACTCCAGTTTGGTCAAGTAGGCCTTGTACGCATCATGATCCTTGGAGGGGGATCCATAACTAGCTATGACTTGAAATGGGGGTCTTACCGACAGTAATCTGAACTTGGAGTAACTCCATGGAGTTTTCCAGTCTAACTAGCTGGGAGGTGAAACTCTCTCTAATATAGATAGAAACGCTGCCTTCTGTGCTGTGGTTCTCACATATTCATTTTGCGGTCTGAAGGTGTGGAAGGCATTTGTAGCCTTGCAAGGCTGGCTGGGGCCTTGAACCAGGTTTCTGTGACTGCACAAACATCTACATCCTCCAGTGGTAGAAGTGCTTCCAGGATGTGCAGTTTTTGGTTTAAGCTCCTAGCGTTTAGCAGGATAACCTTTATTTTGTTATGGTTGGCCATTTTGTTTTTGCAAGCTTGCCTAAAAGGCAATATGGGGGAGGCAAGAGCCTTTGCCAACAGCCAAAGCCTAGTGGTGCCAGGTGCAAACAGTCTCTGGCAAAGCAGCAATGTTTGTTGACTGTCATCCCAGGCAGACAGAATCTAGATCCCCACTGAATGATACCAAAAACTAAGCCAGTTTATTGAAATCTATCATTTTTTGTTTATACTGTGGCATTTTTTTGCGGTGGTGGTGCTGCAGTAGCATTGTCTCCTCACAGTAAGATGTTGTCCTGTTAGATTCTCAGCTAGAGCATCTTCTGTGTGGACACATGCGTGAATGGGCGTACCTTTCTTGAAGGTTGTGCGTCAGGGCCGGCAACTTGGCACGTAAAAATCTACTGCCAATCATTAGCGGACTGGAGTCCCGCTGTGGCAACCCCTAACCGGGAAAAGCCGAAAGAGACCACAACTGTGGCATCATTTTAGATGAGGGTAATATGCTGCTCAAGGCTAGGGATGTACCTGCCTGGGACATGCACTCAGAGCTCAGTCATGTGTTTCTTCATGTAGTCCAGAGAGGTACATCTCTGGTCGTTCACTCCAAAATGAACTATGACAGTCATAATGGTATTTGTTGTCGAGAGACCTGAGTGCTTGCATGATCTGACAAATCCTGGAACAGGACAGACAGCTGCCTGTGACTTTCTACTTTTCTAACCTAATGAGAGGGACATCCGTATCATTATGGAGTGAGTTGCCAACATCTTCAGTGTTACTGTTTAGATTGTGAGAGGGCAGGATTTCAAGATTCTTGGTGAGTTATTAGTAAGAGGGTTGTCAGAGTACATGAGGCTGTTGCTACACTGCCTCAGGAGATCCAAGTCACCAGGGCAGGCAGGAGAAACAAAGATAGTACAACTGTCCATAATGCCAGGCTTGAACTGTTATCACAAAGAGAGTGCTTTCAGGGCTGATCTTGTAGGTGCTCTGTAGATAGTTATTTTTGGTGGGGTTTTTGACTGGCTGTTTAACAGGTCACAGCTCAGTAGCAATACCTCTTAGACCGGAAATGTACGAAGGATGAGGACCATACTAATGTACTACAGCTGCATCTAAGGGAAAAATTGTCAAAATGTATCTCCAGCTATGGCACGGCAGTATGGTCTTCTTCAAGATGTGCAAACGCGCAGAAACCCACTGAAAAAAAAAATCCTTAAAAAAAAAAAATCAAAAGAAGCAAGGAAGGTACTTAACTTCAAGCCCTAAACCAATCGGCACACTTCTCTCACAAGGATGCAGAAGGTCCCCTTCCAATCAAAGTTGGCTTGGAAAAGTGCTCAGAATACAACAACCACTACAAAAAGACCCAGATGCAGCAGACCTGTATCTGGACTATGCTACAGCTACTAGCTACACTAATTTAGGTGGAAAACACTATAAAAATGTTTTAAACAGCAGAAAAACAGCAAGGAGACTTTAACGAATGTTTGTTTTGAACAGCAAACAAATTAGTTATCTAAAACGCTGCTTGGCGGGAAAACGGAACAAATAACGGATGTTTTGCAAACATTGAAAAGTAGCAACAATTACTTTGAAAACATTGAAAATAGCAGCAAGACTAACAGGCACAATAAGGCAAACAAATGCAGTGTATTTTAGTTTACCATATTAAAGTATAGTATTAAATAAGCAGAACATAATTGCAGTAAATAGTGTAATCAAGCAAAAAAAAAAGGGGTGGTAACTTATGGTTTTTGGGAAGCTCAGAAGCCTCTAGTCATCTGGTATCTCCACTCAGAGTTGTGGCTGATAGCCAGCCTCCAAGCAGCCTTGTACCTGATGGAGGACAGCAAATGTCATCCCTTTGCACAAAGGTGGGGCATCAATCTGCTCTGGTAATTTACAGACAATAAGCCTGTCCAGTGTTATCAGTAGAGCTATAGAAAAGATCATTATGAAATTTAAGGACCATAGGTAGCCTTTAAACTCTTGACCCAACCATAGGTAACCTTTAAACTCTTGACCCAAGCCATTTTGGATTCATCTGGGGCAGATCCTACCTACTTAACATGGCCAACATTTTCAGGAAGGTGACTGAATCAAGGGATGAAGACAGATCAGTTCACACTGCATTCCTAAACCACGCAAAGGTGTTCAACACCATCCCATACTCTAGTATTGCAGATACTCTCAGCTAAATGTGACATTCATAGGTGACTCTTTGGCTCACAAATAGAACCTGGGAAGTTAGGGTGGGCAGCTCAACCTCCTTCAGAAAACCTTTTGCCAGTTATATAAGGGTTTAGATCTTTGGGCAACTCCTCTTTGGCATTTTCATCTCATAGGTCAAAGCAAATGTCAAATTTGTTCGGCCATAAACCCTTAACTGCAAACTTGTTACCATCATAAACTGCGTCGAGGACATTAAGATAGTCCCAAGAGGCCTTTCCCAAACTAATAGCTGGTGAGAAAACCATGGGCTAAAACTAAATGTCAAGAAAAATGCATGTCTTGTCCTTCAGTAAGTATGATTTCCTTTGTAACTGTCATATTGATAACACACCTTTGAAAGTTAAACCTGTGGTCAGGGATGTGGGAACTTAATATGAACAATGGTCTTGGATCGCCATGTATCCAGTATTGTAAGGAAGTCCTTTTACATTGAACAGCTTATTTAGGAAACTATTCCTTTAGATTTAAAGTTATGCAACTGGATGTGGACTAATATTTTTAGGAAATTTTTGTTGACCTTGGGAGAACAGAAAGGGTGTGAAATTTCTGGTAGAGAAACTTTTGGGCGAATTTTAATGTCACGTTCATATAAGGGACATGGATAATAGTGCAAGGTGTCTGTTAGATGATGATGACATAAGACTACATTCCCTGGTTTATTAAATTCTGTGCAAGGTGGTAACTCATCAGATATTTGGCCTAGTTTTTTAATTCTGTGTTTCAGATGTACAAAATGTAAAGTGGAGTTGAACAGTTGAAAAGTGGCTGTGTGGGAGAATGGATTCTTTGGGAGAAGAGGAAGTGTCAGTTATGATGGAAGGGTTGGTGGGCATCTAGGAAAATGTAATTTAGAATGTCTTTTAATGAAAAGGGTCCATTGTGATACTTTTTTCTTTTTTTTTTTTTGCTCTGTTTCTACTCTATCCATACACTTTAGTCTTGTTAGGTGCTTGAGATGGCTTTTGAGGGAGGTTTGCTATGATCAGAGGGAGAAAAGGTTGTTTTTTGCAGCCTGTTTTGTTAAGTTCCTTGGGTTATTTTGTTTCAAGTATTGGTGCTTAAGGAATTTTTCCATTTCTTCAGGCAGTATGTCCAGCTTTAAGGGCTTTTAGTTCTTTGGTAGTCCAGATTTTGTACTTGGATTTTTTACCATCTGAAGATGGCACTTTCTCCTGTTGTTACTTCAGCCTTGCTGTCGTATTTCAGCAGCCTCTGTGAGGGTATTGGTACTAATGACAGGACTAATCTGTGAAGTCTAGCTCTGATTTCACTGCAGGTATCTTTTGTTAAGAATTTTTAGGGCAAAATGTTTGGAGGGAGTTGCATTTGGCTCCAAGTATAATAAAGCTAGGTGAGTGGCCTTTAAGGGGGGGAGGAAGGATGTTTTGTTTCTGAGGTTTGGAGAGTTTATAATAAACTCAAGAAGACAGATGTGGCAGCAAAAAAAAAAGTCCCCCATGAGTCAGGATAGTGAAGAATGGCTGCTTGCTTTGAATGTCAGTTAATTAAGGTTGTGTCTTTTTGTAGCCCTTTTCCTTGGGTTGCTGGGGTAATGACTTCCAGGTAGAGGAGTTTCACAGCACAGAACAATGCAACAAGGTATGGGTGACTGGGGAGTGGTGCAGAGCCACCCTACAGAACCTGCAGAAATACGGAAATGGATCTGATTAAGAGACGGGAGTAACTAAGCACATTAAGAAGAGAGCATAACCTATGTAAGCAAACCAGGATGGTTCTGTGCATAAAATGCAGCTTGGCCTACTGTTCTCTACAGCAGGGTTTTGTCAGTGTTGACAGCACACCACCCTGGTTCTACTGTATTATACAAATGTATACAATGATAAGTTATTACTGTTCAAAAAACATGCACGCTGATTGGTTAGCCCAACCAGCGTGCCCATTTTAAATCGGGCATATACCAACAGAACCAATTCCCATTGCTGGAAGTACCATTGAGCAGCCAGAATTTCTTCTATTGGTATATGCTCCAGAGGCATATGTCTCAACTGTCCAGATTTTCACAGAATATCCAGATTTTTGCCTTATATTTTTGGTCCTTATAAAATTTGATGTTTTCTGACAAATCACTGAGGAGTCACTAAATGACACCCATTTCATTTTCAGACTTCATATCCTTCAGACAATGCACAATACAAATCTTGTCGTTTGAGCTGCTTTTTTAGTTTATAAGAGCAACATTTACAATTGGTCTCTTTTGAGGTCTTTGTCCCGTTCTCTAAGGCTTTGTCCACATTTCTTGAGCTAAGAGGTTGAGAGGTACTTACAGATTTCAGAGCAAAACAAGGAAAATCAGGTATGGTCTGCAAAACTAAAGAAATGTACCTGATTGTCCTTGTATTTCTGCCCTGCCTGTCTCGTACCTCAAAACTATCTGGATTTTTATAGTTTAAAAAAAAAAGAAAGGTTCACCCTTGTGATCAAGCACACCAGCCTTGGGTAAATTCTCAGTATATGCACACCCACTATGATGCCC